>NW_026651510.1:0-120000 GCF_028751815.1 Salvia miltiorrhiza
CCAACTTGTCATGCTTGCTTATCATTTCTATATATCATCTTGAAAACTTCCACCACCATACCATTCACATGCATGGAGAGATATAAAAGTATGAAGCTCTTCATGTTAAAATAGATACGTCAATTTATGACAATTGTACCTTCTAAATCTTCAAGTGCTTGAGCCGCTTGCTGCTGGTTAAGAGCATAAGCCCTAGCACGTGCAGGTTGTCTCTGATTTGGTCGTTCATTACCAATTGGTACTTGATTCTGCCTTTGAGGGACAAAGTTCTGAGGTTGTGAAATTCCCATATTTCCATTATTGTTTGGGCAGTCTCTGGCGAAATGCCCTGGTTGCTTGCACCTAAAGCAATCATTGGAGCCTATCTTGCATTCACCATAGTGATTTTTCTGACATGTTGGACATAAAGGCTTTCCTTCAGCCTGTCCTTGTTGTTGCTGAGTTCCTCTCCATGGTTGCTTCATTTTTCCTGGGTTTCCTTCATTTCCGCCTTCCCATTTACGTTTCATTTTTCCATAGTTTTGGGTCTGTGCTTGTGCTGACACATTCTCTTTTTCCTTTGGTAGTATTGCTTCGATGTTTAAGGCCCTGCTCAACGATTGAGCATACGTCAATGTTCCCTGACTTGCTAGTGGAACGGCTATCTCGAGCCGCAGACCTTGACGAAACTTTTCTGCACATTTCTCGTCTGTGTCAACTAGATGCGGAGCATATCGCGAAAGCTGGTTAAACATTCGGTCGTACTCAGTGACTGTCATATTTCCCTGTCTTAAATTCCAAAACTCATCCTGTTTCTTCTTCCTATAGCATCCAGGGATATACTTTTCATACAATCTTTCCTTAAAATCGTTCCACGTATACGCCTCCCATTGCTCAGGGGTCAAGGTTCGTCGCACCGATTCCCACCAGAATTCAGCCTCATCAACAAGTTGGAAAATTGCGCATGTTAGTTTCTCCCTATCCCCACAGCCAACATGGTTGAGTATCCTTTCAGTAGCTCTTACCCATCTCTCGGCATCCAGAGGATCACCGAGGCCATCAAAAGTTGGTGGATTATGCTTGCGAAACCTTTCTTCCACACTACGCTCTGGTATAATTCGTGGCACATGTTCTTCAGGGTTAGGCCCTCTTCCTCTTTCTCCAGCCATTCTGCATTCAATTAATAATGTTGGACTCCTTCTTCATTCTTTCTAATAAAAAAAAAACTGTGATACTGGTGACATAAGGATCCTTCTATTGTCTGAAACGATCGTTGGCTGTCTACAAGTCATCCTTTCATGTATCGTGCTTTGATATTCTAACTTTTGTATTCCGACTTTCTATGCCTTATTCTTCTATGTTCTACGCTTCTACCGTTCTATACTTTCTATGTTCTGTCATTCTATGTTCAGTGCTTTCATTGTATAGTCCTTTCTATTCTTAATCTGTTCATGTCTTCTAAAATCCGTTGGTCATAAAAATAGAAATCTAAAGACATCCTTCATCAGTTCACTAAGCGACTATAGTCTGTCATCATATCCTTTCTAGGTTCACATGTAATAACATGCAGTGGTTGAATCATCTCATGGTAATAAATTGCATATTAATCATTTATGCAACATTTCCTCATTTCAAAATAAGTCGGGCACATACTTTTGTATGATAAAATATTTCAATCTCAAATTCATGATCATATATGCATGTCTAGTCTCAATAAATGTTAAGGTTCCATACATGTTGCGTTTCAGTGTACGGACGTCTCCATACATGATCCGCTTCAGTGTATGTTCAGTCACAATTCATATCAATGCATTCAATCACAAAACACATCCATTCTTATTGCATGTTCAGTCTCAATACGTATATTCTGTCTCAATGCATGTTCAGTCTCAGTGCGTTTATAGTTTCAATACATGCTGTGTTTCAATGCATGTTCAGTCTCAATACATGTTCCGTCTCAACGCATGTTTTGTCTCAGTGCATGTTCAGTCTCAATGCGTGTCCCGTCTCTATGCATGTTCAGTCTCAATACATGTTCCGTCTCAATGCATGTTCAATCATAATGCATGTTCTATCTCAGTGCATATTCAATCTTAACATGTTTTATAACATATTCATTTGGTGCATGCATTTCAGTAAACATTTTGAAAACATGATTAACATACCTTGGTTGAGGGCAGTGTGACGACGAGCTGAGGGTTGCTGTATAAACTTTTAGAAGTCTAGAGATGCTATCCTAGACTCAACATCAATGAACTTGCGGTCTCAGAGCCAAGAACTTTCGCTCTGATACCATCTGTGACAGCCCTCGTTCCCGGGAGAATAGGAAACGTGCTACTTAATGGGATTTCTAGACTTTGCTCGGATAAAATAGGTGATATGTCCTTAGATTTGGGTGACACATTCATAATAAAGGAATTTCGTAATTGAAGGATAATAAATATGACAACTTAGATAGAAATTCTCCCAACCAGGATCAAAAGTTCGGAGGTCTGAGACAAAAAGATAACATTTAGTACTAAGCAAATAATATATGAGAGGAATAATCGCTAGGAAAGCGATAACATCAGGAGTTCATATATATAAAAAAAAATTAATCTCAAATAATATCCATCTTAGTGAATACTATGGCAGCGGAAATTATTCTTGACATTCATTTGGGAATACAGCAACACCCTCCCTCAGCTTCGCACGACACCATCTGCCGCTCAACCTGCAAAAGGTTTTGAAAACAATTGCAGGGCTGAGTACTAGTATACTCAGTGGGTTTAGCCATTTGAAAACATTTGAAAAATCCGTTTAAAAGAATAATCCATGCTATGAACAGTATAACATATAAATATTTGAAAGCATTCTATGCATACATAAAATAAATTGTGGATCCATTTTCAGTCTTCTCTCTACTGGTGCTTCACCTATTATGTGAACTTGTGGGAGCAGCCCACAGAGGTCCACTACCATGCATGTTTCAGAAATGGGAGCAGCCCAAGTCTGACAGTCTGAGGCAAGTGGGAGCAGCCCACAATACCCCCTTGTGTGTACACAATCCTAACCAGGGCGATCTAATCGCTACGCCGGCTAGGACCCGATCGTTAGAGAACATAGGAGCACTTTAAACAATAGAGAGATAAAATCATTTTAACATGGACATTCATTTGCATTTGCATAAAAACAATTTAGAGCCCAATAACTCAAAACATACATTGGAAAATAAAAACCCACCTCGATAGAACAAGCCTGTAGATAAAAGATGTACAATTCTCTTCTTGTAAAAGCAAAGCTAATTCCTTCTCTCAAGTGGACCTACAAGACAATCTAATCTTAATAGGTCTCAAAATATCGCATGAGCTAACGATTCTACAAAGCTGCTAAATCTTAATATTCTGCGCCCGGATTTTCAAAACTCAATTGAAAATCTAAAAAAATCGAAATTATCAAAATACTTTTATTGCATTATTCACTATGCAAATTCATATCATATCTCAAGATCACATAAAGTAAATAATTATACACATAAGAATAATCAATCAAACTCAAATTATAGAGTCTAATTAATCAGACCATTAAATCATTATTAAAAATTAATCAACTGGTTGAGGACTCGACTAAATAATTTAAGCAAAGCCTGAGTTAAAGAATGTAAATCAGCCCAACATCTTAACAAACATACAGCCCAACTCTTTAAGAAAATAAGGCCCAACTTGAATTAAAAGTATAGGCCCAAAAATAATAAACAAACAAGCCCAAAATTTCATAAGTCAACCCCTCCTTATCTCTCCTTCTCTACGCCTCCTCTCCCTCTCCCTCTCACCACCAGAACACATCCCCTTCTCCTCCTCTCTCCGCCATCTCTATCTCACCAGTCGCCTCGCCACTTCTCCATCGCCGGCGACAACAGCGATGTCGCCGTCGCGCCTCACTCTCCCCCCTCTCCGTTCTCCCCATCTTGCTTCTCTCTCTCTCTCTCTCAAATAGGAAATCCCCAAAATCTGCAAATCTACCCTTCCCATCTCTCTTTTTCTCGGTTGGACGGTCAACGGCGAAGGACCACCACCGCCGCCGCCAACCTCCTCCTACTCACCCTCTCAGCCTCATCTCCCCCTTCCCTCCGATTCCACAGAACCCAAATGTAAGAAGCTCCCAAAATCCCTAACCCTTTCCTTCGATTTCAAGGGAGAGGCAGTCGGAGCATCGCCTTGCCGTCGCGGCACAGCAGCAGCGTCGCTCGGCCACCTTCTCTCCCGATCGACGAACGGACGGCGCCAATAGGCAACCGCCGCCGCGATTCATCACCACCATCTCCGATTCTCCCTAAATCGCCTCTTCCTCCCCTTTGAATTTCGGCCAGCAGCTCGAAATACCGCCGCCGCCGCCGACTCTATCCCGCGATGACAGCCACGCCGGCGACAACAGCAGTAACCGCGCCGCCGCGGTGACCACAGCAGCACCGCTGCCTTCGCTCCCCCCCTGCCCTGACTCGCCTCGACTCGACTCCCACATCAACAACACATAGCGAAAGATTAAAGAAAATACATGTAAGGCTCAATTAATCCATAGACATTCTGTAAACTTGTTTTCTTTTTCATGTGCAGTTTCTGTAACAACCATATGTACATCAAAAATACAAGATATGATCTTTCATGTATGCTATTCATCTTATATGTGTGGTATATGAACATGATTGTTTGTTGAGAAGAAGTGTACTGAGCAAACCTTAATGAGTTCTGGTATGAAGTAAATTTTGCAGGGCTGCGATTTTGAGCTGTTATTGATGGCAAAAGAGGATTTGTAGATGTAATTGAAATTGTGTTGAGGCTGTAAAGAATTTAGTGGAGGAAATCTGTAGTTTGGTGTCAAACTGAAACAAGTATGGAGAGGATTTTTATGGGAGAAGACTGGGGACGTGGAACTACCCCCTATCATGCATTAAAACTAATTGATAACAATGTAATGTGTCAATTCTACTGCCCCAAAAATTGATTAAAAACTCATGCAAAAACACACATATATCTATATATATACATGTTCGGTCCACTTAATGAGAAAGTGGGCTTCTTAAAATAAGAGACCCTTTGCAAATTGTTTACAAAGTCCAAAATCAAAATAATTTAATGAGATATAAAATATAAGCACATTGCCTTCAAATAATTTGATAAAATCAATTATTAAAAGGAATACTTTTTCGAAAAGAACTATAATAATTTATCCGGGCGAGAATCTACTTATTCTAAGTTCAAGTATTCTCGTGAAATCCTATTAAGAAGAAATCGGGGTATTACAGTTGGGAAGATGGGGGAGGATGTTTAGCAATGGCTACTGGGAAGATTGGGGGAGGATCTACGGTGAAGAGAGAGAGGGGGACGCCGGGAGGTTTGGGAAAGGGATGTCTGGTGGCGGTGAAAGGCATGGCTGGCGGTGGTGGGGGAAGCGGCAGCGGAGGTTGGGGAAGAACATGTCTGGGGACGGCGGCGGCGAAGGAGATGAGAAAGGAGCAGGCGGGGCGGCAGTGGTGGTGGGGAACCTGGAGGTGGGGGTGAAGGTGAAGGTGGCGGTGGAGGCGACGATGGAGGTAGAGGGGGGATTTGCACCGTTAAAAATAAAATAAAAAATTAAAAAACTAACGGTGTTAAGCACCGTTAAAACGCGGGGGGGGGATTTGCTTAGGTTTAGCCACGTTGAGGTAGTAAACAGCGCTTACCCTGACTATAGGGTCCTATACGCGATAGGGGCCCCAACGTTGGGGGATATTTGGTACTTAACCCAATAATGCATTATATTTTTTCTTTTATTTCTTATTTATATACATATATATATATATAGATATATAAAATATACATCTATATTAAAAAAATTGGGAGGGGGGCTTCAGCCTCCCCCCGAATCCGCCATATAACTATGTGATTAGACCTGAATTTGGAAAATTAGGGTATATATATAAGGATAAAATGTAGTATGAGAAAAATGAAAACTGTAAAGAAAGGAGTAGAGTAGAATTGGATGTTAGATGCGTCAGAGAGAGGTGGAGACAAGCATGAGGGAATATGTTTTTCTCGAGAGAGGTGAAAGCTGCTGAAAGGATAAAAATATGAGAAGCAATTTCTTTTTTTCTTACTTTTTTTTTTTTTTTTTTTATCTTTTATCCTTTATTTGGGTGTTGTTGAAGAAACTCCACATGGTAGATAATGATTTATGGCAGAGAAAGCGTAGGAATTAGGGAACACTGTTGTTTATGGGGATCGACATTTGCAGGGATCAACAAACCAGATTGTTTTCTTTGGTATGAGCATCATGAGATGAACAACACAACACCATATGCATCATATTTTCCTACAATTTTTTACTGTTTTTCTATTACGTTTGTTTTACTCGATTTGTTGTTTGTTTTAATTTAGAGATAATTACATATTAAATCTCAATTTTATAATATTGTTGTAAATTCAATTTAAATTATTGCAATTAAGATTCAATTTTATAATTTATATTTATGTTTGATATTGGTCTAGTTTTAGAATGTGTTTGGAATTGATATTTTAATACTAATATGGAGATAAAATTGATCGAGAGCTCTTGAAAGTTATTGCCTTAATTATTCTCTCGTATAGTTAATTTTGTTCTTTAAATTTTTTATTTACTTATGTAATTTATATATGAAAAAAACGTCCGATGTTCTATCATAAAATTGGCAATCTAAGAAAACCAATAAGACAATAAATTCAAAAAAAACTTTAATTAATTTTAAATTGAAAATTTTAAATTGAAATGTTGTATGGGTGTCAAATTTTCAAGAACAGTGGATTATTATCATTGTTATAATATCGTGTGGTGATGTGCTACAGTGGACAAATTAAATGATAACAATATTTTATTTTAGTAACTTGTGTAGTATACCATACGATAAGGTTTCTGCATTTTGTTGTTATATTTTAATTGGACAGTGATAGGTAATTGAGAGCTTGCATGTCTAATGTAAATCTCATTTATGGTTATGCACCCTAAAATAAAAGTTTTGGAATTCCATCATTAGAAATTTAGAATAAGGCATCTTCCCCCTCTGGCAAATATATTAGTAAGTTCGAAATTGAAATGATTATTTAACCAATTTCAATACGGGTATGGTGGCCGGTCCATTTTATTTCCCTTCAAACGTTGATATTATACTCAATATTCTTTTCTACCAATTCTTTATTTTTATTTTTTGGACTTATCTAAATGTTTACCAATTTTTTATTAACTTACGTTTCTTTTGTGTATATTTTTTAAAATCTATGATCAATTTGACTATTCTTTTGTGTACATTTTCTCATATTTTTTTCTTTATTTTTAATATCTTTTCTTTTAATTTTTATTTTTGATTTTTATAAGTTTAAAATTTTAAACTTTCTTATTCTTTTAATTTTGTTACCTAATTTTTAACTATTGTAATATTTTTATTTCTTGTATTTTATTTTAATTAATGTAATGTTGAAATTTAATTTTAGTGAAATATTGAATTTAAAAATTGAGGAATTAAAATGGAATAAAATGAAAATGAAAAAATTAGAGCTCATTTTAGAGCCATTGGGCTGTGGAGTGGCACGTAATTAACCTGTATTATGAAAAGGGAACCCGAATAATTAATTAATGTTTAACTTGCATTTAAATCCTGTAGTTTATGCATGAAAAAGAGGCTTGTGACTTTTTCCATCTCTTGGCCAGAACAATTTGACTCAAAATTCCCAATAAATAAACGCTACAATTTGGGCCTCCAATTTTCAGTCAAGCCCATCAACAGGCCCTAGCCCAATCAAAAAGGCCCAACCACTTAGATAATTCGCGAATGTAGCAGAAATATTGAGCAAAATCATGAATTTATGGAGAAATCTTGCATGAAAAATTCCGCAAGAACATTCAAGAAAACTGACGAAACACAACGATTTCGCAAGACGCATCCACACACTTCCGCTCTCGCTCTATATATACACTCCCATTCAAACCCACTTCAATCACACCGCATTCTTCCCTTCCATCATTCAAAACTTACTTTTCTTCTATAGTTTCTGTTTGCTTCACTCTTTAATGGCGACTGGAACTCTGAGTTTCTCTCCGCTTTCATCAAACAGCGTTGTTGCTACGACAAACAGAGCTGCCGTCGTTCCTTGCTCCGCATTCTTCCCTTCGGCATGTAAGCTAGCAAAAAGCAGGTCGTCGTCGTCTGTCAGAGCTCAGGCCACCGGAGATAACAAAGACTCCGCCGTCGACGTTCATGTTACCAGCGGACAGCGCGGCGGTGATGACCAGCGCACCGCCGTCGAACGCCGCCCGCGGCGCCTGGCTGCCGACGTATTATCTCCTTTTGGTGAGTTCATTTCTTTACCTGCGATCTAATCTCAATCGCTGCGGTATTCAATTCAACCGTGATTTGAATATGAAATTAGGGCAAAATTAACTCCATAACACCATTGATTATTCAATTACTCATCTTCTCATTCAACTTCGCGCAACTAATCAACAATGAGAAAAAATTGATAACAGGATTGCTGGACAGAGTGTCGCCGATGCGTTCGATGCGTCAAATGTTGGACACGATGGACAGACTGTTCGGCGACGTGATGACGTACCCCGGCACGGCGGCGGAAGCGCGATGGCCTTGGGACATGAGCGAGGAGGAGAATGAGGTGAGGATGAGATTCGACATGCCCGGATTGTCCAAGGAAGATGTGAGAGTGTGCGTGGAAGATGACGTGCTGGTGATCAAGGGAGACAGGAAAAGCGACGATGGGTGGTCGAGCTACAGCTCCTACGCCACAAGGCTGAGGCTGCCGGAAAACTGCGACAAGGAAAAAGTGAAGGCGGAGATGAAGAACGGAGTTCTCTGCATCTCTGTGCCTAAGACTAAAGTCGAGAGGAAAGTAGTCGATGTTGAGATTACTGGTTGATCATTTTTGTCTGTAAATTCATGGCGTGTAAATTAAAGATCTGTCAATAAAAAAGATTTACAAATTCTTGACTTCCTGAGAAATTATTCATGAGAGCAAGATTAGTACAACTGAACTAGAGTATATCTATTGCAAAGCTAGTTTAATTCTTTCTTACATTTTCATGGGGGAATTCAAAATACTAGATGTTGATGAATTCATTTTCTTCTGGAATGGGTAGGAGGCTGGGCTTCCATTCAGTTGATGATGAGTTCATATTCTTGGACAGCAGCTCCTCCAGTTGCTTCTTCGTTATCACGATCTTTATTCTCTTCACGGCCGCCGACGTGGCGGCGCCGTCCGCCGCCGAAGCTCGACATTTGAAGGGTGAAAGATAGTAGGTCTTTCCCAACTGCAGCTCATAGCTTGGAGGCAAAAACATGCCAGATTTTGTTGATGGTTGCACCCCAAAACCTTCAAAGTTTACGAGCAATTCCTTCACAGCAACTGCTGTTTTGAATTCTATGACTTTGCCATCTTTCACTACCTGCAAAACTTTTCTGCTTCTGCGAATTGGTAACTTGAGGCATGATCCCATGATTAACCCACAAAAATATGTCTAAAAAAAGCTAATAATTTTTAGGAATCTTTAAACGCAAGAGTGGTGCATTTGGTTTGGAGATTCTTATATGCAAGCTGACAACAACAATCCAATGCCCATAATAAATAAATAGATAGAAGATAAATTTTCTGCATAAGTTCCATGAGGAAGAGGGAAAGGGGAAAGTTGGTGAAAGATTTAATATAAAAATTGTCAACACGCATGCAAACAAGATGGGTTAGTGGATGATGGCGCAAGGGGGTGGCTCATCCTATTTGATTTCACTGTACAACCAGCTAAAGCACTGTGTACTAATGCTTCATGCACGCTAGGATGGTCCTGTTACTACAACTTGTTCATAAGTAATACAGTATTTGGGCATATAATAATTACTACTAAAGTTGAATTTTTTTTTTCTTTTGAAGTTTAGAATTTTTTAATTTCCAATACACACCAAGGAATTTGTTTGTTAGGGTTGCCCTCCTGCATTAATTACCTAAAGTTTTAATTTGCCAATTTAGTTGGTTATGGTGATTATATCTTAGTTATAAGTAACACTGATAAAATTAAATATTAGATCAAAAAAATGAATATAAAGAAGGGTTAATTGCATCAAAATACCTGATATTTTTCCAAAATCTGATTTTTTGACAATCTTTTTAATTGTAGTAAAAATTTCAACGAGCTTTCAATTTATTGCAATGTCCGTCCGAGGAAAATTTTCGGCTAAATTAAATCTAAGTTGGCAGCCGAAATGCCGTGGCATCAGAAATGCCAAATCACACCCCCTCCCACATCACCCTCTCTCTCTCTCTCTCTCTCTTCCCCCATCTCTCTCGGCGGCAGCAACCACCGCCACCATCTTCCTCCGCCTCATCTCTCTCCACATCTCACCATCTCATAGCACACACACACAGTAAGAACTCCTCGCCCAGACACAACCTCTCTCGCCGCTGCAATCTAAAATCCGGCGACTACAGTGGTCGGGTGAAGCCAACCTCAGTTGCTTATCTCTCTCGGCCTCTCTCTCTCTCTCTCTAACTCAACGACAAACACCTAAAGCCACCGCAGACTTCATCCCCATTCCTCCTATGAAACCCTAGATCCCCTTTTCTAGGACCTCCGTCTGCTCGCTTCCCCTTCCCCCATCCCCCACTGCCGGCGAGTGAGGACCGACTTTTTCTGGGACCTCCACCGCGCGAGGTTTTCCTGCGGCGAAGTGTACGCAGTGAGGGCGGTGGAGGAAGTGAGAGAGAGGGGATCTCTTGGTTGAGGCGAACTCGCCGCCGCCGCTCGATTCCTTTCTCTCGGTGGGAGATGGGGGAAGGAGAAGCGTCCAACGGAGGTGAGAGCCGATGGTGTGGCGGTTGTGGCAGATCTGGGCAGTTGTGGCAGATCTGGAGGAAGTAAGAGAGAGGGTGAGAGCCGACATGGAGAGGCGGAACTGGGAAGGGGGATGGGGAATAGAGAGAGAGAGGGCGCCGTGGGAGGAGGATGGGGTGTGATTTGGCATTTCTGATGCCACGTTGGCATTAGAAATGCCAACTCATATTTAATTTGGTCGGAAATTTTTCCTGGACGGACATTGCAATAAATTGAAAGCTCGTTGAAATTTTTGCTACAATTAAAAAGATTGTCAAAAAACCAAAACTTGGAAAAAAGTCAGGTATTTTGATGCAATTAACCCTATAAAGAAACTGTTCAAGTTAAAATTTCATGGGAATTGACACATTGGTAAATCTAGCCTAAGTATATAAATTGATTTTTCTATGTCAAAATGTGTCGGAAATAATTGCTTGCAGGCTTACAGCTAGGATTAGCCCATGAGAACTTCTATAATTGGGGATTTCTATTAAAAATAATGAAAAATGAAAGGGGCTGCCTAGCTGGCATCATATAATGTAATGAAATTAACATTAAACATGACAACAAGAAGAAAAATATTAATTTATAACCATAAAACTATTTAATTTGCGTCTTCTGGTAACATTGTTTTATGTGGAGGTTTAGTTGAGAATGGTGTGGTTTTGGTAAAAGTGAAAATTAAAGGATCAGTTGATCCTCTGGATTCTTTTAGGTACCAAATCTTGTTTGCCCCAAAAAGAGAGAATGTTGAGTGGCCAAACACAATTTTCATTGTCAGATATAATTATTATAATAGGTGTTTCTAGATGGTTATTTTATACCCTTATTTGATTTATTTCTAATTTTTATTTTATGTGTGGGTTCTCCACTAAAATAAAATTGTCACCACAAGAGAAAGAATACAAGACATCAATTATGACTTGTGAAGAGACAAAGATTCGTCTTTCCACAAATTCTGCACTTTGTAATGATTTAATTAATGACTTTTGCAGGCTTCTCATGGGTAAGCTCCCAATTGCCCGACCCGACCCGACCACGAATCTACCGTAGATTTTCTTTTCCGACCCGGCTCGATTATGGGCCGAGGCCGATCATAAAATGCAGCATACCTATCAAACTACTAAACCAAGCCAATCATGGAAAAAAATAGTAATTATTTAAATGAGAAGCCCATAAATCAAGATCCTAGTTCATCTATAGTGTCATGTTAATTTTACCTGATGGTTATGAAAAAGTTTTTTTATTATATCTGCAAATGACTGGTTTTGAAAAAGTTTTTTATTATACATGCAAATGACTAAACTCAATAGTGCTGGCTATGTGCCAGTACTTCCCCGTCCTATTAGTAATATTCTAATTACTATATTAGGAGTACGTCCCACTCATAATATTTCATATTAAAAAAATAACTATTTTAAATAGAGTGGATTTTGAAAATACCCACTTTTCTTTAATAAAATTAAAAATTAGCCACTAAAATAAAAACTTTAAAAAATACCCACATTTACCAATTTACCTTTACATATAAAAATTTTACAAATACCCACGAATCCACAACCAAAATAAATTTTGGTTGTGAATTCAAACTTTAAAACTTGAATTCACAACCAAAATTAATTTTGGTTGTGAATTCAAGTTTTAAAGTTTGAATTCACAACTATAAATAGTGTTAGTTGTGAATTCGCGTGAATTCACAACCAACACTATTTCAAGTTGTGAATTCACAACCAATAAAACTTGAATTCACGATCAACACTGTTTCAATTGTGAATTCATAACCAACACCGGTAATTTAGTTGTGAATTCATAAACTTGGTTGTGATTTCAAGAACATTTGTACAAAATTGCGTGATTTTCATCAATTTCTTCAATTTTTTTTTTATTAAAATCAAATTGAATTCAATTTTTCCTCAAATAATCTAAATAATCTCCTAGTTAACTCGAAGAAATTGTTGATCAAGTCAATCTGCAACAATTCGCTGATCCCCTAATTCACCAAAACTCCCCTCAAATTCAACAATTTTAAAATAAGTCACATGAAAATTATACACATTCGCCTCATTCGTTAAGTAAACTGGAAATTGATGGCAGAGGGAGATCGACGGCAGCGCATGCGTTTCTCGCCGACCGTCGTAGGAGAGAGAGAGTGGAGAGAGAGAGAAGAGAAAGAGCGAGGCGGCGGTGGCCGCGACGCGGGCGAACGACGCGGCGGAGACGTCGAACTTGTGAGCGTCGAGATCTGATCGTCGAGCTTTTGATCGTCGGCGATGGTGAGGCTCGAGATCTGATCGCCGAGATCGATGACCTTCTCCGGAGCCTTGACCGCGGCGAGGGGGCGGACGGCGGCGGAGGTGCGTGTAGATAGAGGAAGAAGGAGAGAGAGACGCCGAGATTGGAGATGAGGAGAGGAACGCGCGGCGGCAACGCCGATGTCGCCATGGCCGCCACCGCCGTGCTCCAGTCGATCCGCCGTCTCGATCGTCTCTATGTGAGAGAGAGAGATAGAGAAAGAGCTGGTGGGGGGGAGGAATGAGAGAGAGAGATGAAAGAGCGTGTAGAGAGAGAGAAATGAGAGAATGAGATGAGGCTAAGGTTTGCCCATTTATATAGAAGGGTAATTTAGTCCTTTAACACAAAAGTGGGTATTTATTTTTATTTGAGTGGGTAAAATTTATTTTTGCTATATAAAAGTGGCTACTCTTATATATTAACACTTTTTAAATATTACTCCCTCCGTCTTACAAAAATATGAATATTTTTTCATTTTAGGACGTCTCACAAAAATATAAATATTTATATTTTGGTACACTACCCCATCACAATTCCTTTACTTTTCATCTCTATTTTTTATAAAGTGTGATCCACTTACAATACACTTTTATCTAACATTTATTAAAATCCGTGCCACTTATAAATGTTCATGTTTTTGTGAGACGGGTGGAGTATTAATAATGAACCCAATTCACTTTATATATCAATTCACTTAAGATAATCTAATAATATTTTTCACCAACTCACTTTATATACTCCCTCCGTCCACGAAAGAACTTCCTATCTTTTCTTTTTGGGACGTCCACAAAAGAACTTCCTACCTATTTTTGGACTATACCCCACCACTTATAATACTCTTATTTTTCATTTTTTCACCACTCCCAATACACTCAACTACCTTTTATCCACTCTCAATACATTCAATAATATTTTTTCTTAAAACCCGTGCCACTTCCTCTAAGAAAGTTCTTTCATGGACGGAGGGAATATTAATTATACTTTTCTTAGTTTTTGTACCCAAAAGTAATAGGACATTACTAACGAGAAGAAGAAAGTATTATAGAGAGAAGTTTTCACGGATGCATTTTGCATGCCAACAACAAATCAACCCACCTTAATGGTAATGGGCTAGAAAGTTGGATCTTCTATGATTTAAATATTTATTCTTATACTAAAATAGTTTGTTGGCCATAAGCAGCAAGTTATATCATGTCATCATAATATTCATCCCTGTAAAATTTTGAGTTATATTATGTTATGATAATAGCACGACATCGCACTATGCATTCTACAAAATGGTGTGAGCCATCGCACTATAACACGACACGATAAGACCAAACACAAAATCTAGTAGAAAGAGAAACTACTATCGCAACAGCCTTGACAAGCCATCCCAGATCAAACAAGGCAAGAAAGCAAGAACTTCATTTTTCATTGTTCTTAACAACTCCACCAACAATTTATGACCTAAAACACAATGAATGGGGATGAATCTACTGCTGATAACCAACATAAGGGAAAATAATTTACGCGCTATATAAGGCCAAGCATCGGTAAATACCAAAGGACGAAGGAACGCAACAAAATTTGGGAAACGAGAATCGTTAAAACTTCCAAGTGAGAAGCATGGGGAAAAGTATAGTAGTAGTGTGGGGAACTACTGGCTACTAAGCTCGACGCAACGTAATGTGCAGCACTGCAGCATAATTAAGCCTCGAAAATGGTCGTACTCTACAAGCTTAACATCTGAACCAGACATAGTGAAAAGTAAAAGCTAAAAACACATAGATACCATGTAAGTATCAGTTTCTATGTATATATAACTTATCGAGGTGCTCATCAGCGATCAGCTCTCAGTGGATGGATTGGCGAGGGGCACGGGGTCGGACAGGAGTCTTTGATGGGCTAACTCTGCAAGTGCCAAGATCTCGGATTAATCATCTACCACAGGGAGAAACTATGCATAAACAAAGAGATCCAAACCTTATAGGCAGTGATCCTAAGACTGCTCCGCTGCAGTTTAGAGCTGCTATTGCACTCTCGGCCTACCAAAGGGGAGATCACTTGCATCAAACATTGATGCCGATCGCAGGTTTAATATATAAAGAAACAATTCATAGACAAAGTATCATTAAAACAGAGCACAATAGCACGACTTGTGCAGATTTAGACGAAGAGAAAATGACAATCATGTCCCCAGCACGGGGTCAGTTTTTTTTGTGTTGTAAAGACGTGAAATTCAAATTTAAGGGTGCTGGTGCCTCATGAACTTGCAACTAGCAGAATATAAAATCTGAAGTTGAGAAAATGTGTCACGAAAGGACAGACAAATTCCAGAAGCACCACACGTTTAACATGTAAAGATTACTGGAAATTAATGCACAGCCATCCCAAAAATATAGCAAGAGGACTCTTAGGGTGTGTTTGCTTTGAGGTATAAGGAAGGGATAAGCTCCACTTACCACCTTATACCTCGTTTTCTTTGACGTAATAAAAAATCCGAGCAGATGGTATAAATTTTGGGGCAGCACCTTTTTCCTTGGGAAATGGATATTTTATACCTAAGGGAGGGTGGTATAATTTTATACCACCTTATGAAGAGTGGATAAATATATTATCATTCAAACCAAACAAGATACTCTATATAAAAAATGTGGTCCACTTTAAATGATAAATTTATACCTCATTATATCATCCCTCCATTTAGAATGATAAAAAGCAAACACGCCCTTAGTTGGAAACAACATAAGAAGGGGGAAATGGCCAGACTAAAATAGTTCTATGATCAAAGAAACTACACATGGCTAACTTATTGAAACATATCCATATCAGCTAAGAAATGAATCACATTTGCATGTCTCAACATAATAAAATCAAGAGGGAGAATAAAGTAAAACCTGAATGAAGTTACAAAAATGTAATCGTTCACAGTGGAAGGAGAGCATGAAGATAATCCTATGAAATAAATTCAGTAGCAAATGTAACTCAAGGAAAACAAAGTGGTTTTGTGAAAGAAAAAAAAAGTCCAACTGCTCATAAATTCATATTTTCAGCAGCCAGGTATCAGTGCGTGTATAAGAGGTGGGCTTATTTCAAAATTGGTGCATTATCCATGTTAGGCATGCAAAATGAAAGATTTCACTTTTACTATATGAAGAAAGCTAAGCTAACACAATTCCTTTACTTTTCATCTCTATTTTTTATAAAGTGTGATCCACTTACAATACACTTTTATCTAACATTTATTAAAATCCGTGCCACTTATAAATGTTCATGTTTTTGTGAGACGGGTGGAGTATTAATAATGAACCCAATTCACTAACCCAATTCACGGCTATGGAAAAGCTATTAAATTTACCGATGTAATTTTATAAAATCTTATTGGAAATCAGAGCCTATTAAATGCTAAAAGTCAACTACAACAAAAGAAAACGAACTAACTTAACCTATAACAACACTAAACATAACATAGCATATCTTCCGAATTAACAAGCAGCCATTCTTTCATTCAGAACTTCTCTCTCAGCTGAAGCTCTGTTCAGTCAATACTTCTATCCTTAAATGAATTAGGGAAAAACATAGGAGCAGGGCTAATGTCATATGCAGCACAATCCAGGATAATCATCCCGAAAGTTTTTTACCTTTGACATGAAGCAAAATCTCACCAGTAAAAATCACAGATATATTTAAGAGAATGTTTCTATATTGCATCAAACAGATATCATGGTTGACTATTATAGACTCCCAAATATGAGTTATGAGTAAAACTATCAAACACAAGCAATCATTAAAGTATTTCTTCACTGACTATTAACATTTGTTTTTCAGCTTCCTGATTTGTCCGACTCACACTAGAAGAAGCTTCTTAGATTAAAAAGCTGAAGAACAAGGAAAAAAGTGAAAAAACATGTACAACAAGAGGGCAACAACAGCACTGCATCTTTTGTGAACCAAACGTGTCGAAACAAATTTGTGTGGTTGAGCATGGCACAATAAAGCAAGGTATTTTACAAGCTCATATATAACAAAAATAGAAACATAATGGTAACTTCTATAGCATGTCCAACTTCCATACTCCTATTAGTTCGTCTACATATCAAATGACATTAACTAGTGAATGATGCTTTAATATGTTGAAGAGGATTGGCAATGTGGGATTTATCGAAAAGTTCATCAACAAGAGGCCTCTAAGTTTTGCAAAAGATATTATGCAATACAATATGTGGAAGGTTGATTATCTGCTACTTTAAGAGCAAATAAGTTGAAAGAATAAATTTATTAGCCTTTAGTGCGACTTATTCAACAAAAGGAGAAATTTGATAGGAGATTTGATGTCATGTAAGCTGAACTGACAGGAGCACATCTTTTAGTTTCGGCACAGGCTAAACGCTGTATAACTTGTCCGCTTATATATATTTCTGCAAACAAAATGCTCCATGAATCAACAAGATACTTTCACCTTGATTTGGCATAATAGATAAAGAAGTTATGTTCTGTCAAACTACGGTATGGTGCCCTCAATGTTTGACATAATAGATAAAAGAAATTACTCTAATAGATCCAACATTGTTTCCTTATACAAATTCCAGACTAAAGAACACATCAGCACTCAGCAGAACTGTTGCTAAGTATACTATAAGTTACAACAAGCATGTAAAATAGATTTTCTCATGGAATGTCAAGTTTGGCAAGAAATTAATCACTTCTCATGCACCAGAATTGCTATGCGGAAACTCAAAAGCTTCAGAAGGAGACTAAATTTAGCTAACATGATCAAGTTACAACAAATCAAGAACGATTGGGAAGCTTGTTGTTCTTACCATCACGAACTCCACAAAAGCTATACGAGTTGAATGATGATAATCACCGAGCAACCTCAAACGATAAACCTGAGTCAACAGATGCATTTCATGATTTACAATTTCAAGAAATGAGTTGTTCAAGGGTATCATATGAGCAGCAGCTACAAACCTCTCCACAAATAGACTCGAAGAAGAGTTTGACATCTGCTTGAGTGACCTACATCAAGCAACAACAAATCACTAGTACCAGGCCAGAAATTGCTCATTGACACTGCACGAAAAGAATTCTGAAAACCAAAATACCTTTTTATCAATGTTTGTGCAGTAGATAGTTCTTGCACACATCTCCCTTTCATCCTCAGACTAGTTCACAAAACAGCAGCACTCAGCATGTCATTATTGAATTAACTAGGGCTTTAACAGAAAATTTCTTACCCTTGGCAAAAATGTTGGATTAACAGGGGCAATTGCAGTTTTGGAGGGTAGCACTCTCACAGGATAAAAACCAAGCATAGTTCCAGCCAAGCTCAGAGCATTCCTTGCCCCTTCTGCTAGTAAGTGACAATGTGAGCAGACTAGCTATTTAATAAAATACACACCAAAGGTACCATGTGCATACCCTCATCAGTGAATTCAATGAAGGCAAAACGAAGAACAGAATTGGGGTCACCACAAACACGGCAATCCACAACCTATCACAAAACCATGGAAAACAATTCTTAGAACAACAATTTAGTTGTGAATGCTTTAACTAGTACTCATATTGAGGACCAAAAGATATTTACCTGTCCACAGTTAATGAAAAGCGCTGCAAGTTGCTCTTCAGTAACCTACATTCATCACAAGAAACACCAGAGTTCATACATTTGTAAAGGAATTTAATGATAAACAAACCTCAACTTAGATTCTCTTTACCTGGTGATCAATGTCAGAGACATACACCGTCCGCCTAATCACGTCCTCTCTTTGAGCCATGCTCGTTCGGCTATTCATCCTCCGCTTTCCATTAACAAGGCCATTTTTCTTCTACAAATCAACAACACCATCATCATTACTAAACAGCCTCTCAAAAGACTAAAACAAGAGAGAACGACAATGGCAGGACAAAAATATGTAATCATGAAATAACTCACAGTAAATAAAAACCAATATCTGATTTTTTGCACTTCTTCATATCCAGACAATTTGGGCTTCAACAAATCCATGAACCAAATTACCCCATGTCATACTACATTAAACCCAACATATTCTCATCATCTATAGTCCTATATTTTTCAGCAACCAATCAAAAGCCAAAAGGCAGTCTACAACATAAGCATGATAACTCAGACCCCAAAACAAAAGAAACTTACCAGAAAAAAATACCAATACCAAAAAGAACCTTTCAAGTAGAATTCAACACATAATATCATTGATCATAAATATTTATCACGTAAAATACCAACCCTTCTAAAAGAATTGGCAGTGGGAACTCCCGAGTTAACCTGCTGCTGCATTACAAAACCAGTAGCGTTGAACCCAAAATGCCCCGCCGCAGCCGCCGCAACCGCAGCAGCATGTGGGGGTACCAGCAACTTGTGCGGACCGCCACCACCACCGAAGGCTGAGAGGGAGGGCGGCACGAATTCCTTCGCCATCGGATTCAACTTGGACAGCATTTCCTCCAAATCCCTCATCTCCTTCTTAAACCCCTCCCCTCCATCATCTATCTCCCCATCCAACTTCTTCTCCAAAGAGACCCCATTTCCGTTGACGGGCAGCTGATGGTGGCCGTTAGGTATCTTCTGCGGCACCAGAAGGAAACTCTGATCAGCGGGCTTTGTTGACTGGCCGTTAGCCACTGCCGCCGCCGCGGTTTTGTTCGTCGACTGCTGGTGGTGATCCGCGGCGTCGTTATCGCGATTCGATGACGTAATCGCGTTAGCACCGGCATTCTCCACCACGGCCATGATCAAACGCCTTCGCGAGAATCACGTTTTTTTCACTTTATTTGACAGTTTTTTTTTTTTCTCTTTTTATTTTTCCACACGGGTCTGTGGAAAACAACAAAAACAGAAAAACCCAAAATTTATTCTTCAGTTTCACGGATCAAAGCTAGAAAAAATCCAGACTTTTTTTTTCTTGTTTCTTGAGAAATGCTAAACGAAAAAATCAAAACAAAATCGGAAGTGTTATACCTGATGGGTCGAGTACTTCTAAATTGTCTCCATTTGAGCAATTAAACTGGGAGATCGTGAGCTAAGATATCAAGACCAGAATTATTAAAAAAGAAGAGAGGCAAAAAACAGAGCACGCCTTTTCCTTTTAATTTTTGGGTTTATTTTATAGTATTTGTAAGAATATTTTACTGAGTCTGCAAGGAGAAGATATGTACAGAGAGAGAAGGAATAGTGCAAGTATATAGACACAGACAGAAGAGGGTTTTAGAGAGAGAAAAATGGGTAATTGAGGTTTCTCTTCGGATCGTCCGTTTTAGCTGTGGCTTTTTTTTTTTTTTTTTTTGGGTGGGTTTTAGAGAGAGAAAAGTGGACAATTGAGGTTTCTCTTCGGATCGTCCGTTTTAGCTGTTCCCTCTTTTTGATTAAAAATTAAAAATAATACGTATTGTATGTTGTGATTGATTAATAAATAAAAGTTTGGTTTAATTTTTATTACACTTTTTTATATCAAAAATTCTGTACAAACTTAGATATATTTTGGGAATATTAAAATTATTTTATAATTAATTATTGCATATTATAATTAATTATTGCATAGCTACCTTATTTCTTATAATACAAGTTCTTTTCGAGTCAAATATTCAAAATAAAATGAATGATGGTCACTAAATTGCAATATTCAACTATTATTCGAGAAGATATGTTACAAAGGAATATAAAGTCAGGGGTTAGAAAGAGAGAATAGGGCTAACGGCGTTACTCTTTTCTTCAGATAGTCCGTTTAGCTGAGTTCTTCACTTCATAATTCATTAAATTAAATAATAGTATAAGTTTTTACTTTTACATATCGCACTTTATTTCGCTTTTCATTTTAAATGATTTATTTGTGTTAGTTGACCGTGCAACAATATTAAGATGGACGTCTATTGTATTTGGAAATTTGAAAATCAGTTTTTTTTTTTTTTTTTGAAAAAGAAAATCAGTTGTTATACAATTATTACATCTAAATCTATCGACCAATATGAATGACTAGAATTTATTGTTTATTATTATTATTTAGTTATTCAATTTGGGTGACCATACACTTTGAATAAATAATAAAATTACATACTAATAATTCCTAAAAGCTAGCTTTATTAGTTTTTTTCTTGTTTTGGTTCCATGGTTTGGACTTCGTTAACAACGCCTCCAAAAATATTATGATGCATAAACCGGATAGGACGGGGCCCCTACCTACCTAGACTTTATATTAGTAACTAATTATATTTTTCGTATAAATACTAATTCTTTTTTAAATTTTAAAAATGCATACTTCTTATTAACACCCCAATCGTCCCTGAAAATTGTAACTTTTTTTAAAAAAATGATCTTATAAACTTTCTCTCTCATCATTTATAAAAAGGTGTGGAACTCAATCTCCACTTAAATATAATTACTATGGCAATTTTTTTAGGACGGATTGAGTATATATCTAAATTAAATGAGGAATTATGACTACATCATTGAGGAACATCTATTTGAGATTGGTGACACCTATGTTTGTTTTATGTATGATGTTAGATGCTAATCATGTCATATTTGGCATGTCATCATTAAAATGTAAGATTTTTTATTTGTGGCGGTCAGTTAAAGTAATGTAGATGGTGATTGTAATTAACTGTTCTAGTTTGAGAGACATACAAATGGTATTTAACAGCATCCCCGCCACAGAGCCTCTATTCTTTAGAGTCAATTCTTTATAAAGTCATCCACTTCATATTAGTAAATTTTATAAAATGGCTTTGTAAATTTTTCGTCTCATCATTTTCTAAAATTGAATGTATGACATTGTTGAGCTGCTCCTTTTCTCAGAGCCGAACAAGAATAAGGATTTTCTCGTCTAAAAACATCGTCCATAAACAGTTTCACCTCTAGCATATTAGGGGCAAAGTAATTTTGATAAAGTAATTCACTGGCGACCTCAAGATCATAATAAATGAAAGGGAAAATTGCACCTAAATACACAAACTTTGCCAAAAATCCATATTTGACGCGAAGTTAGGATTTTACATTTTAATACACCAACTTTCGTTATTGTCCAAATTTGACACGACTTAATTCTTAAAAATTCAAAAAACAACCCCTTTTTATAAATAATTATACAAAGACCCACTCATGTTATAATTTGGGACATTTAAACCAAAACAAGATATTTTTTTATGATGTTTTCTTTTAAACCATTTTAGGCGCGGATCAAAGATTAAAAGAAAACATCATAAGGAAATATCTTGTTTTGGTTTAAATGTCCCAAATAATAACATAAGTGAGTCTTTGTATAATTATTTACAAAAGGGGTTGTTTTTTGAATTTTTAAGAATTAAGTTGTGTCAAATTTGGACAACAACGAAAGTTGGTGTATTAAAATGTAAAATCCTAACTTCGCGTCAAATATGGATTTTTGGCAAAGTTTGTGTATTTTCATGCAATTATCCCTAAATGAAATAAGAGATAGAATGAATTTTGTACCAAAAATGAGTGAAATGAATTGATATTTATAGAAAAAATTTGGTTTAAAAAAACAAAAATAAATAAATTGAAAAAGAGTCGTTTAACGACATTGTTGAATTAAGAAGACAACAACAACCGAAATTTTAAAAAAAAATCAATTTATTTTAAAATACGTGCGTTCAAGCATGTACATGCCTTCTTCGCCTTCGAGCTGGGCTCATTTCTTCGAGCCTCCTGTCATGCCTGGTCTCAATAGCGCGACAGGGCTCGCCGAGGTAGGCTCGAGCCCCTTGGTTGAGCTCTACTGTGGATACTCTAATTGGGCTACTATATATGAAATTCATTATCCAAATATTAAAGAGCCGTTGCGCAAAAGTCAATATGACCCGAATCTAACACGGATTTGGATTTAGATCGGGTTCGAGCTAACCCAATTCTCATGGCTCATGAATCAAGAGTTTGGATCAGGTCTAAGTCGAATTTGAGTTAGGAGTTAGATTTTGGTCGGATTTAGGTCAAATTTGAATTGACCCAACACGTGTACATAGTAGGACCATGTCAGCTTTTATCAATACTAAAAGGGATTTTCAATATGATTTAGATGCGTGTGATTTTAGATATGTCGCTGGTAAAATTGATTATGAGGTTTGAGATGATGTGAATAGACTTTTGATTGTAGATAAAAGTTGATGTACACATTTTATATATAAATAAGGGCTCGTTTAGTACAGATGATTAGGGTGTATAATATATTTATGACATCATAATATCTTGTTTAGTAGGAAGTAATACGAAATACACGACCCTTTATAAATTAAAAAGCCCAAAAATATTATACTGATTCGAGGGATTATGTATACCACTTACAGAGGTGGTATACGTAATAAAAATCTTAATTATAACTAGTATTAACTTTATATAATATTAATACATCGTACCAAACAACATATTATATTTTACAGATATTTTAATACATTTTATCAAACATGATATTAATATGACATATAGTAAAAGACATTTCAATCAAACATATCACACCTTATCCCATACTGCATACCAAACGAGTCTTAAACGTATAAAAAATTCATTATTAAAAATAAGTGATGTGGATGATTTTGTGTGGCCCATGAATGAAAATGCTTATTGATGAAAACGTAGGGTTGTTGGGCTTGAAAACACATTAACATAAATGATTTATTATTTACTTTGTTGAACGTTGAACGGCTTGAGAAATCCCTCATATGTCAGTCCTAACGAATGTGAATCAACAATGAATCTCTGCAGGTACCAAGAGAAGACAACAACCCACGAGTCTACACTGGAGTCAACAAAGGGATTTTGGTTGGCCCTCTATCAACATTGATCAACAACTAAGAGATGGTGAATAAATTAACTTAGATCTAGGTGGCACTCTTTATTAGCAACAACCTTGTCGAATAAGACAAATGTTACCATTAGTTGGGGCTATTGGCGTAATAATCTCGACTGATGTCATCACCAAGCATGCTACACGTGAATTTGCAAAACGATGGATCTACCTTTGGGAAGCACGCGAAAGGATCGAGGAAAAGATGATGCCCCTAGTTTAGATTTCGCCTATAAATATGTAATTTCCTTCCATTGTATTCACGTTTCGAGGCATTGCATACTTCTAGCATTGTAAAATCACTCCAAATATATAAAAGCTTTCTCGGCTTTTCTTTGTGTTCATTTTTTTTTATACATTCACTGTAAAATTCACCATGTTCTCAAGTGCTATTGTCTCCTCTAATCAAATCGTAGAAATTCCCAGGTGTCACCGTTTGCTAGGGTTTGACGTTGAAGATTCCCAAGAATATCCAGTTTTCCTCGGTTCAATCCCTTTTTCTCACCAGGTTCCCTATTTTTTTTCCCCTTTAGATTTATGATTTAATTAGTTGTGATTAAAATTCACCACAACAATAAGAATACCTAATATTAAGGTAAATATAATTTTAAATCTAAAATTATTTTCAAACTATTAATTATATCTAAAACTGTCATAAATATTTTTTTAACCTTGAACTATCGATTTTATATTAATTGTACCCTGCATCAATTTTCAAGTGCAGAAAAGTTTGCGTGGCTCGCTGAATTGTCACTGTATATCAATTACTTTTTAAAAAGGGCAAATAGCGCTAAAATCCATCAACTTTGGGCGCATTCTCATTTTTCCCATGAATTTTAAATGTTAGTGTAAAATAACATAAACTTTCGATTGAGTGTGATTTTTTTCATAAATTGCACTCTATCCTCGACAACAAGCAAAATTCATCTTCAATAAACAAGAATTTTCTATGGCAATTTCAACGACCCCACGAGAAAGGGATGAGGCAGTGACTTTTCAGTGTTTGCGCACGATTAGTGAGAGTAAAATAAGAAACAAATCTGAAATTAGGAGAAAATGAGAATTCGTCCAAAGTTGGTGGATTTTGGCGCTATTTGCCATTTTAAAAATGGATACGAATATCATGTCATTGAAAAGAATATAAAAAAGGGTTAAGTACCAATTCCCCCTCCAATGTTGGCACCCCTATCATCTTTAACAACCAAGAGTCATGGTTGGCGCTGCTCACTATCCTAACATGCCAAAAGTGAAACAAATTCCCCACATCCCCTTGCGTTTTAAACGATGACCTAACCCCATTTGAAAATATATATTTTTTTCTTTTTAATAATTGTGGGCCATCGACCTCCTCTCACAGTCACCTCCTATACCGCGCGGTGGCAAGTGCTCAACTCGAAGCTCGCCGCCGAAATCTTTGACTCCCTGCACTGGTTGGACAATCCGCTCCTTCCGCCGCTCCTCCCCGCGCTTCTCTCCACCCTCTGCCGCACCAAGATCCTCTGCCACCACTATCGCAGCGCGGCTGCCGACCGCAGCAAACTGATGATGGACCTCTCCCGCCCTGACCCAACCTCCTCGAATGAGGAACTCACATTCTTCGTGAGAGACCTCTTCGTACGCCTCCAGATCGGCGGCCTAGAGTTCAAGCTGAAGGCGCTGGATCCTCTGATCCAACTACTAATTAAAGACATCAAGTCCGCGATGATCGTCGCGAGGGAAGGCAACATGAGGTGCCTCACATCGCTGCTCGATTTGAGCGGCGATAACGTCGAGCGAGGCCTACAATTATTAAAAAAATCAATTAAGTCACTGTTAAAACGTGGGGGAGAATTTGCTTCACTTTTCGCATGTTAGGGTAATGAGTAGCACCAACCCTGACTCTATAGTGTTAAATGCGATATGAGTGCCAACATTAAGGGAGAAATTGGTACTTAACCCTATAAAAAATAAAAAAAGTTGAAAGAATTGAAAAAAATAGAAAACAAATTCCTGCCCTCTTTAACCATTGTAGCTATAGTTGTGAAAATTCATTGTGTTAGCTACTATACATTTCCCCGATCAATATGATTCTATACTATATGGGCACGTTCGGTTGACCTGATTAAAGCCCATGATTTACTAATGCCCATGTTCGGTTGATAATCTGAGAAGTGGAGTATAACTTAATTCAAGACTTTATCTGTGATGATTAGTCTCCTATTTTTTAGTCGGAGGCTCACCCCTCTGATAAATTTAATCGGTATCACTGATTACTATTTTGCCCTCTAATTTTCTATAAATTCTACAAATGTCATCATTCAAAATAGTGTAAAGCAGCTGCAGAATATCTTCTATCATATTCTCTCATCTCTGGGCGATTCATCTTCTCTTATCTGGCGATTGAAAATTATGAAGAGGGAAACCAGAAATTCAATCAAAGTTCAGAGCAGCTTGTAATGAGTTATTTAAATTTCTAAAAGAATCGCCCAAACTTAAGCTCTTTCTAAGAGCATCACCAACGCTGGGTGTGAAGGCCAGATCGAACCCGGCCTATCGCACCCAGCGCCGTTGCTGCACCCGGGTGCGAAGGGAGGGGGGCGATGGAACGCACCCGCCTGCTGTGGGAGCGAAGGAGGGGGCGTGTTTACACGCGCCCCTTTTCAAACCAAAAAAAAAACAAGGAAAATTGAAAAAAAAATTTAAAATCGGCAGATAGCCGTTTTTTTCTATCCATTTTTTTTGTATCCGTTGGCTTTTTTTTTTTTAATTCTTATATCACCTCTATATATATATCAACAAATACCTCAAACATTCATCATTCTCCTCATTTTCTTCTTCATCTTCTACTTATATTATTTCAACAAATAGAAATGGAAGGCGATTGGAGCAACTATTGGCGTGAACACCCTCAAAATCCATCCCCCGGCGAATCAAATGCTTCCAGGCAAGGATTCTCGTCGTTCACGCAAGAATCGAATGCCTTTCAAGCGGCGGCCACCAATTTGAACCCCCGCTTTGCCGCCGTTGCCGACCCCGAGCCCGACGTGGAGGAGATTGCTTCTATGCCGGCGGCCAAACGTATCAACTATTATCCGCCAGAAACGGTGCTAATTTGCCGTTTGTATTGCGAGCACACCCACGACTCTGTGGTGGGTGTCGACCAAAAAGGGGCGAAGTTTTGGGGCTCCCCCTGCACCCAATACAACGCTGAAAAGCCCCGAGGATCTATTTCACGCGACGTCACGCAAATCAAATCTCACTTTCAACGGGTGGCGAAGGATTCGAAGAGGTTTGAGGCCATGCACAAAAAATGTCACAATCAATGGAAATCAGGCATGAGTGATGGTCAAATCGTGGAGCAAGCAGAGGCAATGTGGCTAGCCAAGTACCGTGTTCCGTTCCGGTATCCGCATGCATGGAAGATCTTGCGCGAGTCCAAGAAATTTGCAAGTCTCGGCGAGGATGTTCACTCCGATGTCCATTCGGACAAACGATCAAAGGGCTCCGGCGGTCTTCCCACAACGACTTCTAGCGCCGCGAGTATCTCCACCCGGCCCCAAGGGTAAAAGGCGGCCAAGAGAGACAAACGGAAAGGTAAGAAAAAGGCCGAAGAGACGTCGGAGGATAACCAAAAAGCTCTCGGGTACATGGCGAATATGGTGACTGCAATGGAAACGTTCTCCCAAGTTCAACGTGACCTCGCCGATAGCATGTTGATGAGCCGGGACACCTCTCAAATGAATCCCGACGAATTGGCGTTTCACATGTGCAAGGTGGCGGAGATCAAGCAACGAAACAACATCCGCTAGATTTTTAGGATTTTTTATTTTATGTTTGTTTTAATTTAAGTAATTTAGGATTTTAATTTCTTGTATTGCAACTTTATTTCAATCAATGTAGGATTTGAATTTTAATTCAATGAAATTTTAATTTATCAATTATTGTAAATTTAAAATGGAAACTAGAATAAAACTAATTCAAAATAAAATAAAATCTATTGCACCCAAGTGAGTGCAATACCATTGTTGGAGTGGGTGCAAGCGTTGGTGATGCTCTAAGATTTTTATAATTTTGTTTTTGTATATTTTCGATCATCTTTCTGTTTGAGAAAATGGCATTCTTAAATAGATGTTTTAGGGGTGTTTTGGTAAATGTGCATTAACTTAGCATTATATAATCTTGCAAATCAAACATGTGTTTAATTATATAAAAGTTAACTATCCAACCAAGCACTTTTTTTTTGCCGAGATTCAATCTTGACTTATCCCATATTATATTTAACTATTATTTTGTTTGAGGAACCGAACACCACCTATACGTACATTGGTCATAATACAATACTAATATACTTATAATGAAAAAGTAAAGTAAAAACAAGTCAATGTTCACAAAAAAATGCATAAGCTTGAAAGAAAAAAATAACTAGAATAATTGAATTTTTAATTAATGTTACATGGATCAAAATAAAAATTAAGGTTCAAAATTTAAATATAATCCAAATTAATTATCACCCATTTTTCATTTATGTCATGAATTATATATGAATTACATCAGAATGTCCTCAACAAATTTCTTCTATACTTCAAAGATGAGTAGGATATTATCACAAATTTGCGTGAAAATGAACGTGTTTGCAATGCAAGATCCATTTTTCAAAATTGTTAAAAAATTCAAAGCCTCAAAATATTCCAGCATTAAAAAAAAGAGTAAAAATTTAAAATGCCCTCTCTTATTATACAAAGCATTCTATGCCCTATTCTTTAAATACCATTTGATTTGATGGGTTTGCTTGGTTTTTTTGTGAAAGTCTTACACATTTGACCGATTTGACAGCTATCAATCATAAAAGTCAACGATTTGACAACTATCAGTCAAGAGTACATATGACCAGTGGATGGCTAGATCACGTGTCCGGCCGGGCGGACACATGATTTTACCGGCCGGACACATTATTTTATCGGTCGGACATGTACCCGGCCGGTAAAATCATGTGTCCGACCGGTGAAAACATGTGTCCGGCCGGGCGAACACATAATTTCACCGGCCGGACACATGATTTTATCGATCGGATCATGTGTCCAACCGATAAAATCATGTGTCCGGCCAGTAAAATCATGTGTCCGGCTGGCCGGACACATGATCTAGCCACCCACCGATCATATGTACTCTTGACTGATAGTTGTCAAATCGTTGACTTTTATGACCGATGGCTGTCACATCGGTCAAATGTGTAAGACTTTCACAAAAAATCAAGCAAACTCATCAACATTAAAGGGTAAAATAGGCACTTCACATAATTAGGGCATAGAATGCTTTGTATGATAACTTAGGTCATTTTTACAAAAAAACTTAAGGAAGTGGGCTTTTTTGCCTATTAACACTAAAAAAAATATTTATACACCTCCTAAAAAAAAAAACATTTTCAATATAAAATTGAGATGATTATAGTATCAACAAATTATGCAATAATAGATTTACATAAATTTTTTTTATTTAAAATCAACTGGTCAAAGTTAATATTTGTTAGGTCCCGGAAGGTCTGAAATAGGTGTATGGGGGGAATACACCTATAGGATATTTTTCTCAAAAACAAACCAACACAACCTTTTAACAGTGAAAGAATTAAGAAAGACTTCGGTTGATGACTGATACCGAAACTCTCTTCAGTAAAGAGATATCAGTTAAGTACAAGACATTAACTGATATAAGTTAGGCTTCAGTCAGGTTTGAAAAACAGAGGAGTGTTATGAATCTCACTGACAATCCGAAGATTTATCAATTAGACTAATAACACTGGCAGCGAAAAACTTTTCTTTTGATATAGCCTTAGTGATTAAGCACGTTGTCAAGATTTAGTTTCACTTTGCAGTTAGTCAGTTTTAATTAACAAAATGATTTTGCACAGATAAGAAAGTAAAACTGAATGCGATAAACAACAAAGGGATTTTTACGTGGTTCAGAATCCAATTCCTACGTCCACGGTCAGTAAATCACACTAACAAACACTCTGAGCTTATGCTTACGAGAGCACAACAAACCTTGAACTGAAACCACACGTTTTAGTACCAACACACTGGGTTGGATTTCTCAAACACACTTAGCACGCACTAGGCACTAAGATTTCTCTGGAGTCAGAACATTGGTCTGAACTCCACACAACTCAAACATTCTTTTCGCTCAGTTGAAAGGAGGTTCGAAAACTACCAACTACATCACAGAGAACAGGCTCTATGTAATCAGTAACTTATACTTTGGATAAACAATATTTGCTTAAGGTTCTAAGAGAATATATGTAATCAGCAATGGACTGATTTTGGCTTTGGGATTCTCTTCTTCTATTCAAACTTTTGGTGGCTTGATTGGCTGAGTGACGATTTCGGCAGCGTTTTAGCTTGTGTATTTGAATCGGTGAAGATTGAAGTGATCCTCGAGCTCTATTTATAGGAGAGGTCTTGAATAGATCTGTTGGCGGAGATGGTCTTCAAGAATTCATCCGTTAGAGAGTAATTCGAATTTTGCTGAGGCTTCCATCTTCGAGATTCCTTGTTTGGTGAGAAACGGCTACTCAGGTACAAGAGGTAAGGCGCATCTGAAAAGGTAATCACCAAAAATGAATGCTCTGCAGAGAAAGGACGATCCTTTGTATCTATGTATTTAATGCGGCTGTACTTTGATTGCGTGGCTTCCTTCTAACGTTGGAGGTTCAGTCCAAGGAAGAATGTCAACTGATACTTGACTTTAGTATCAGTCCGCTGATTCCACGTAGCCAGCATTGGATGAATCAGTCATAACTAATTCTTCAGTTGAGAAACTCGTTCTAGTCAAATATTAGTATTTGACTTCTGCCTTCAATTGCTAACGTCAGTCGAGTTCTTCAATCTTCAGTCCTTCGTTCTTCATTCTTCATTCCTCCGGTCTTCAGTCTTCAGAACACTAAACAATTAGAAGACGAACTCCAACACTTGAGTTCGAAAGGTTCTAGTCTATTACAAAGAAAACTTAAGGTTTTGGTATCATCAAAACTAGGGCTAGGATATTTCATTAAGTTCCCAACAATTTTCCCCTTTTTGATGATGCCAAAACCGTACAACAGTTCTATGACAAACAACGACTGAAACTAAAAGGCAAGTTACTAAACAGGGTGAATACTATTCCCCCTTAACAAGATAACCTATAAACTTGCACACAAAGGAAAAACAGAACGAAGAAAAACAGAGTGAGGAAAAAACTGAAGTAAATAATCAGAGCCTGGACAAAAAAATGTTGTCTTCAGGTTAAGATCAAAAGGAGTTGTATTTTCATTTTAAAATAACTGATGAGAAATCAGTTGAGGTACAGAGCAGAACATAAGAAAATAAAATACAGATAAAGCACAACAGTGAAAAGTGTTGGACTTTAGCTTGATCTACACCTTGATCTTGATCTTCTTTTTCTTCTTGTTGTTCCTTTGATGTTTCTTCTTCAACACTTGTTTTCCATTGACTCGAGGTCTTTCTAGTTCGTCTCCATTTTTAGCTTCTGGTGATCATTTAGCTTCACCAGCTTCAGTCTCAGATGGTTTGTCTTTGCCTTCTTTTCCTCCTTTTTGGCAACATCAAAAGGGAAGGATGACTGATGATGGAAGTTATGATCGGACGATACCCAACTCCGTTTCATAGAAGCCCGTGAGAAGATTCGAGAGGAGTTTGAGCAGAGGTGACTCAGAAGAGGAAGACGCCAGTGGGTGAGGGTGAAGGTGAGAAAAGTAGAAGATGAGCATGGATGTGGAAATGAAGGTGGGGGATATCGGTGGGTATGCATAGCTCTTGTGAAAAGGCAACGAAGAGCGGTTATACATACGGACCTCAAAGAGGAAGATGAGGGTTTGTGATGGAGAGAGAGAGAGACAAGGTGGGATGGGTGTGAGAGGCAAAAATTAAATCAGTGACAGTCGTGAGGACTAGCACTATCGATTTGCCGGCACTAGGTCTATCTTGAGAAGACCATGTGCGGCAAAAGATGCTGGCAGACAACGAGTGAAGGCTCGTTGTTGTTGCTTTTGTAGAATGTTACTTTAACTTGTATCCTCTTGAAGCTTAGAAGCTTCTTGGCGCCTGGCATTAGGATGGAAGACACTGTTGTCGCTGGATACAAGTGAGAGAAGAAAGGAACTTGACTTCAGATAAGTGTTGTGATCCAATGGAATGGTCCGGCATAGACTAGGTGTGCGAGCATCATTTTCCCACTCCATGACTTCTTTGTCATTGATCTCTCCATGGTCGGAACAAGAGTTTTCTGTTGAAGGAAAGTGTTCTCACATAAAAGTTTGTGGAAAATTGTAAGTTGTGATGAAGAAAAGTTTCAAGGCATAAGGTATTTAAAATGCTAGCATGTGAAGATTTTTTTATTTTGGTGCCTTAAACCAATTTTAAGAGAAAACTTCACGTCCGCCGTCTCTGCAGGAGAGGTGTACCTCAAAAGTAGGGAAAATGATTCTTGTCAAATCAGCGAAATTTACAAGATTTTGTAGCAGAGGCAGGTGAAAAGGCGGAACAAAATAAGATATTTTAAAGTTAACATAAAAGATTTTGTCCAGCAAGGATAATGCAGTTAAAGTTTCCAACAATCAGTTAAGATATGTGAAAAGGTCAATTTTGTCAAAACAGGATACATAACTGATATAACTGATATACTGCATAATTTGAAATACTTACTGGTCGAGTGATCATTGTAGTCAGTCGATACCACGTCAACAGTTGAACTGTTGAGATCAGTTCCCTTTAAGAAGATACATCTTCTTGGGTTGCCATGTCGTCAATTGAGAGAGTTCAGTAAATCTTCAATCCAGTACAACTTTCTTTGATCAGCCTCAATTCTCTGAATTTAGTAAGCCGATCCTTCCACATAGATCATTGAATCTATCTTCCGGAAGCGCTTTGGTCAGCAAGTCGGCTCATTGAATGCTTGTATGAATCTTCACAACTGATGCATCCTTATTTTCCACATGATCACGGATGAAATGATTACGTACTGTAATGTGTTTACATCTGGAGTGATGTATAGGATTCTCCGTGATTGCAATAGCACTGGAGCTATCGCAATAGATGGGGACTTCCCTTTCTTTGATCCCGTAGTCCTTTAGTTGTTGGACTAACCAAAGAATTTGTGAACAGCAACTTCCTGCAACAACATATTCAGGTTCAGTTGTAGTGGTGGCGACTGAAGTCTGCTTCTTTGAAAACTAAGAGATAAACTTGTTGCCTAAGACAAGTGCCGGAAGTTGATTTCCTATCAATTTTGCATCCTGCAAAATCTGAGTCTGAGTATCCCGAAAGCTTGAAGTTGTCGTCAGCTGGATACCAAAGACCTATATTGGTTGTGCCTTTGAGATATCTTAGAATGCATTTTGCAGCATCCATATGAGCTTCCTTCGGATCTGACTGATATCTCGCACAAACTCTGACTGCAAATGCTATGTCGGTCTGCTAGCAGTCAAATAAAGTAGTGAACCAATTATTTCTCTGTATTTAGTTGAAGATACAGATTTTCCTTCATTTTCTGGATCCACTTTCCAGTTGGTGTTCATTGGAATCTTCACTGACTTCATGTGTTGAATCCTAAACTTGCTGATCAGTTCCTTGGCATACTTTGACTAATTGATCGGTATCCCTTCTTTGGTCTGCTTTACTTGTAATCTCAGAAAGAAATTCATTTCTCTCATTATTGACATCTGAAATTTGTTTGTCATAATGTCAGCAAACTTTTTACACACCCATTCGGATTTGGATCCGAAGATGATGTCATCAACGTAAATTTGAACAAGTAGGAGTTCCTCTCCTTCTTTCAGTGTGAAAAGAGTTCTGTCAACTGATCCCTTCTTGAATCCTTGTTCAATCAGATACTCAGAAAGAGTATCATACCATGCTCTTGGTGCTTGCTTCAAACCATAGAGCGCTTTCTTCAGCTTGTACACCTTATCTGGTCCAACAACTTCAAATCCTGGAGGCTGTTCCACATAAACTTCATCGGTGAGCACTCCATTGAGAAATGCACACTTCACATCCATTTGGTGTACTTTGAATCTCTTATGAGCAGCATAGGCGAGAAATAGTCTGACTGCTTCCAGTCTTGCAACAGGGGCAAAGGTTTCGTCGTAGTTGATCCCTTCTTCTTGACTGTATCATTTGGCCACTAGCCTAGCATTGTTTCTCATCACATTTCCTCTTTCGTCCTTTTTATTCTTGAAAATTCATTTCAATCCAATCACATTTGCATCATTTGGGCGATCCACAAGTTTCCAGACTGAATTTCTGTTGAATTCATTTAGTTATTCTTGTATAGCGATAACCCATTGAGTGAACTTCAGTGCTTCTTCAACGTCTTTTGGCTCGAAGTCTGATAGGAAATAATTTATGCCTAATTGTTCTTATTTTAGGGGTTTGCATGTGCATGTTTTAAGTTAAATATCCTGGAAATTGGTGCAGTTATGGGTTTGTTTTATGCTTTGCAGGAGATTTAGGTTTTATAGATGAAAGAGTGTGATTTTGGAGAATTTGGGTTAGAATGGCGTTTTCTGGCGTAAATTGGTGTTCAGAGCTGAAAAGCCCGCGCCAGAGCTGAAAAGCCCGTGTTGAGAGCTAAAAGCCCGCGCGCAGAGCAGAGCGGATAACCCTGTATCAGAGCAGAGCTGACTTCATAGTCAGAGCTGAAATCTTCAGAGCTGAACTTCCCTATCAGAGCTGAAATCTCCAGAGCAGAACAAACTTATCAGAGCAGAGCTAAATCGACAGAGCTGACTTACGCGCCAAAGTAAACTTGACAGAGCAGAGCTAAAGATCGACAGAGTCAACATATACAGAGCTGAATTACAGAGCTGACTTTCAGCTCTGCAATACTTGCCAGAGCTCGCTAATGCCAGAGCTGACTTGCAGCTCTGCCTTACCTTTCCAGAGCCGAATTTCCAGAGTTAGCCAATTCTCGCCAGAGCTAAGATGACTTGCAGAGCACGCTTCAAGCTGGATTACCTTTGGATGCAAGATTCTATTTCCTTAAGAGTCCAGTTTTGCAATGCGAGTTTGATGATAATTAGGGTTGAAAGAAGTCTGTAAAAGGGGCTTGAACGTGAATGAAGAAATAAATCCTTCTGCCTCCGGCACTTAGTTAGACTTAGTTAGATAAATCTCTTAGCCCTAATCTTTAGTTTCCGCCTAGGTAGCAAAGTTTAGGTTTTATTGCTTTCATAGTTCTTAGTTTCGATTTCTGTTCTTAATTAGTTTATTATAGTTCTTTCAATTCAAGTTTTAGTTAGTTCCCGTTTAGAGTTGTAATCACGTGACAGGTTGCTTCTCGAGACGTTTTACGGTATTTCAGTATTTAATTTAATTTACTTGCTTTGTTTAAATTATGCGTTTCTTTAAATTATGCACTTTAAATTCTGCAATTTCAATTATGCGTTTTCATGCTTTCCTTTAAATTATGCAATTTCGTTTCTGCCTAGTTAGATTAGATTATAAGCTTTTAATTAAAGTTATTTAAATTCAACTTGCCTAGTTAATTCCTTTACTTTACGCGTTTAATTTTGCCTAGGGTTTTATAGCTTATTTCGCCTAGTTAATTTTAAGTTTAAGTTTTAGCTAAGTTTAATTTACAAGCATTAGTTAATAATTCTTTTTCCGCCTAGATAATTCTTTAGATTAAGTTTCTAGTTAAGTTTAATTTCCAAGCTTTAGTTAATTTTACAGCTTACAATCCGTAGTTTACTGCTTTCGTCGTGACATAATTAAAAGCCCTTAAAGATCTTTCTTGAGAGACGACATTGGGTTAGCTTACCACTGCTAGAGTGTCCTTGTCCTATTGCAAGTCAATCTAGAGGTGTTCTAGTTAAGTTAGGAAACTACTAAAATTTTCATCTTCATTGATGCAGTTCTGGTTGATGTTGTAGACGAGGTTGCACATTGATCTTCGAGTCTTCACACCGGCTGATAGTTCTCCAATGATGTTGTCCTTTGAGTGTAACTCAAACCATCTTCTATACTTCTTGAATTCTTCTGGTGAGGATGGAGGTTCTTCAGTCAGGATAGATCGCAGTCCTTCATTTGCTTCTAGAGTGGGGGATTGTTGAACAAGTGGTGTAGTAGGTTCTACACGCTCTTGGGTTGCAGCCTTTCCTGTTTCTTCAATCGTTGGAGTTCCCTTTTGACTGATGCCTTCAGTAGCATCTTCAGCTGGACCTTCAGTCTTTTGACTGATCTTCTGATACTAGAGTTTTTCAGTATCTTCATCTCTTCCTGGTCCCCAAACCAACACTTCAGTAGGTTCGGTGCTTTTCGTCTCAGTATTGGAAACCCCAAAGTTTTCAGCATTTTCTTCAGTTTCCTGTTTCCTGAAATCATCAATAGACTCATCAAAAATAACATAAGGTGTTTCTTCCATACATAGAGTTTGAGAGTTAAACACTCGATAGGCTTTGCTAGATCTTTCAGTTCCAGAATATCCAAGGAAAATTCCTGGATCAGCCTTGCTATCAAATGTGTTTAGCTTTCTCTTATAATTGTTATGAATGAAACACTTAGAACTGAAAACATGAAAGTATGAAATTGTTGGCTTCCTGTTCTTCCATAGTTCGTATGGAGTTTTCCCATGTCTTTGTGTGAGGAAAGATTGATTCTGAGTGTAAGCAAGCATTGTTGACGGCTTCCGCCCAAAACTTTAGTGGTGGTTTTGATTCAGCTAGCATCGTCATTGCTGCTTCCTTCAATGATCTATTTCTTCTTTCAGCTAATCCATTTTGCTGTGGAGTTCTTGCTGCAGAGGTTTGATGACTGATCCCTCGTTCCTCGCAGTTGTTCTGAATAATTGAATTGAGGAATTAAGTCCATCTATCTGATCTGATGCTGATGATATTGATCTCCTTTTCAACACTAAGTCTTTTCATCAGTTTTGGTAGTTCCTTTAGTGTCTCACTTTTCCTGTATAGAAAAATAACCTAAGTGTATCGAGAATAATCATTTACAACTACTAAGGTGTATTTTCTACCGTTATAACTTTTGGGAGACACAGGACCAAAAAGATCCATATGAAGCAGTTAAAGAATTCTTTCAGAGGAGTGTCCTGTTTTTGACTTGAACGAAGTCCTGATTTGCTTTCCTCTTTGACATGCTTCACATTCTTGCTGTTTCTGAAATACAATAGAAGGCAAACCTTCTACTAGTTGATGTTTAGCAAGTTTGTTGATCGTTTTGAAGTTGAAGTGGTTGAGCCTTCTGTGCCATAGCCAGTTGAGCTCTGAGTTGTTTTTGCTAATGAGGCATGTTTCAGGTGGGCTATCTTCCCATGATACAACGTAGAGATTTCCTTGCCTGATTCCTCTCAGCACCACCTTCTTCTAGTTATTTCTTACAGTGAATTCATCCTTCATGATCTTCACTGCGAATCCGTAGTCACAAAATTGACTTACAGACAACAAGTTATGTTTAAGACCAGAAACATAGCTAACATTACTGATACTGGCGTTACCCATGTTGAGTACACCATAGCCTTTTGTTTCGCCTAGTGAGTTATCTCCGAATGCAACGTTTGATCCAGCTTTGTCAACGTATTGCGTGAGATATTCTTTATAGCCTATCATGTGCTTTGAGCAACCGCTGTCCAAGTACCATGTTTTGATTGAAGTTTTAACTTCTTCCTTCTTCTTATGTTTCCTGGTTTTGTCCTACAGGGAAGAGTTATTTTAGGTACCCAATCAATGTTTGGGTCCTTCAACATTAGTCATTGTTCCTTTTGGAACCCAAATCTGCTTCAGAATGGGTCGTCGCGCTGGTCCTCTGTGGTTGACTGGTCGTCTGACTGAAGCTGTTAATACTTCAGTTGGCACATGCGCCTTCGTTGGTTGATCTTTCTTCTTTGGAGCATCTTTCTTGTAGTAACTTTGTCTGTTGTGTACTAGAGGTCTCCTTTGCTTCATTGTGTATCTTCCTTGAGATACAAAAGTCATTCTCGACTGATGGTGTCTTGACTGATACTGAGGAGCATAGAACTGATGTTGTCCAGTCACATGATGTTGTGAGTGAAGTTGAGCTCGTCTGGACTTGTCATTATCTTGTCTCCATGGCTGCTGCTCTTTCCTGAACTGAACTGGTTTCAGTTGCTGATAGCTCTTGTTGGTCTTCCCCCTTAACTGATGAGGAGGACTCCGTTTCTTTGCTCCATGGGTTTGCTGTTGCTCCAGTCTCGATGTTCCTTCGCCATATTTTGACTGGAATCTGTTCTCCAGTCTTTTCAGGAGGGCAAACTGATTTGGTGCCTCCTTTGCTCGTTTGTAGTTCCGTGGAAGATGAACATTCCTATTCACCATCATATTTCTCTTTATGATTTCTTCTTTGTCATAATCCCTTGGTTCTTCTGTTGAATCGTCATCAGATGCTTCAGCTGCATCCTGGATTATGACCTTCTTTCCTTTATCAGCTTGAATCACCTTGCCTCCTATACTTTCCACAAGTGATCTTGATGGAAAGTTATCCATTAGAGGAGAGTCCTTCATACAGTCCTTGACTGGTTGCTCCAATTTGTAATTGAGCCTCCTAATTTCATGAGAGGTCTTCTCACATTCTTCTGTTGATTTCTTGAGTTGGACTTTGAGTTGGTGATTCTCCAAGATCAGTTCATTGAGACAGTTTTTATCAGGATAGTACATGACTGTTTCTTTCTTGAACTGGTCTCGACTGATCTCTTCTTCCATTTTTTGACTCTGTTGCATGATGTTCTCGAACATCGCTCTTAACTGTCGATGATCAGTCATGAGCTGATCATTACTCATCAATTTCATTTGCTGAGCTGTCTCCAGAATCTGAGATATCTCCTATACACATCAAGGAGTTATCAGTGTGAAAAGTTCTAGAGTAAGAGTTTACGTCAGGCCCATTCATTCCGTTGTCATAGCTATTGCCTGAGTTGTCAGCCATGCTTTCAGCATCCTTGGCCATGAGGGCTTGGCTCTCGTCATCTGAGCTGATGGAGTTGAAGGCGGATGATCCAGATGTGTATTCAGAAGATCCAGCATCCTCAGCTACCATAGCCTTCTTCTTTGCATGCCAGCGATCCCTCTTAGCTCTTAGCTCTTTGCGCTCTTCTTGTTTTAGATCAGGGCATTCTGATTTGTCGTGCCCTTTCTTTCTGCATCCAAAGCATTCCACATCCTTGAGATCTATTGCGAAGAATTTCTTTTATCCGCTTCTGTATGTAGAGTATTTGGGCTTGTGTTCTCTTTCTCTTCTTTTGAAGTGTTTCTTGTGAAACTTTCTGTACTTGCGGAATTTGAATTCCATCTTGTTGAATCATTCAGTCAACAAAGCATATTGACTGAAGAAATCCTTTGGCTTGAGTTCAGTCGTTTCCTTCGACTGTTTCTTGCTTTATTTTGCTGAAGCCTTCAGAGCTACTCCTTTTGATGTCGATGGAGCTTCTTCGTTTGATTCTCCGGCTTTCTTGGTTTCTCGATTTATCTGAATATCGAATTCATTTGCCACGAGATCCGAGAAGAGCTTGTTGGTCAGAAGCACGTTGAATCTGAATTTATTTTGATGGGCGACCGCGTAGCTTTGCCATTCACCTCGCGGAATTGCTCGTAGAATCTTCAGGTTGATTTCTCGTTGTGTGTACTTGTCCTTCGAGATGGACTGAACCTCGTTCAGTATTTGGTTAAATCTATGCTCCATCTCTTCGATTGATTCGTTCTTGAGCATGAGGAAGGAGTCGAACTTTTGACAAGCTATTGATAGCTTATTCTCCTTTATCTCTTCCGATCCGATGCACATAGCTTCAAAGATGTCCCATATCTCCTTTGCAGTCCTGATCTTGATGATCTTGGTGACATATTTGTCCGGGACTGTTCCGGAGATGATGCTCTTAGCAAGATTATCCAATTCATCTTGCTTTCTTTCTTCGGTGGTGAAGTCGGCCTTGTCTTTGATCCTTTGTTCGTCGTAGGGATCTCTGATAGGATCAAGAGGAGTTCTCTTGACTGTCTCTGTAATGATGATTGGCCCTCTCGTGATGACTTCCCACATTCGGCAGTATTGAGCAACGAGATAGCTTTCCAGCCGAAATCTCCAAATATCGTATTTTTCAGTACTGAACATCAGGTGTGTTGAAGCTCTGCTGTGGTTAGTTTCCATAAAACAAGAAAAGAAAGATATACAGAAAAAGAACGCAAGTAGCACTTTTAAAAGAAAAAAGATTTTAAGACCTTCTTTTTGAAAAAAGATCTAGTTTTGTAGAACCGGGTCAAAGCAAACTGTTCTTGCGAACAACCTGCTCTGATACCAATTGTTAGGTCCCGGAAGGTCTGAAATAGGTGTATGGGGGGAGGAATCCACCTATAGGCTGTTTTTCTCAAAAACAAACCAACACAACCTTTTAACAGTGAAAGAATTAAGAAAGACTTCGGTTGATGACTGATACTGAAACTCTCTTCAGTAAAGAGATATCAGTTAAGTACAAGACATTAACTGATATACGTTAGGCTTCAGTCAGGTTTGAAAAATAGAGAATTGTTATGAATCTCACTGAAAATCCGAAGATTTATCAATTAGACTAATAACATTGGCAGCGGAAAACTTTTCTTTTCAGATAGCCTTAGTGATTAAGCACGTTGTCAAGATTTAGTTTCACTTTGCAGTTAGTCAGTTTCAGTTAACAAAAGGATTTTGCACAGACAAGAAAGTAAAACTGAAAGCGGTAAACGACAAATGGATTTTTACGTGGTTCAGAATCCAATTCCTATGTCCACAGTCAGTAGATCACACTAACAAACACTTTGGGCTTATGCTTACAAGAGCACAACAAACCTTGAACTGAAACCACACGTTTCAGCACCAACACACTGGGTTGGATTTCTCAAACACAATTAGCACGCACTGGGCACTAAGATTTCTCTGGAGTCCAAACACTGGTCTGAACTCCACACAACTCAAACACTCTTTTTGCTCAGTTGAAAGGAGGTTCGAAAACTACCAACTAGATCACAGAGAACAGGTTCTCTGTAATCAGTAACTTAGGCTTTGGATAAACAATATTTGCCTAAGGTTCTAAGAGAATATATGTAATCAGCAATTGACTGATTTTGGCTTTGGGATTCTTTTATTCGATTCAAACTTTTGGTGGCTTGATTGGCTGAGTGACGATTTCTCAAACCCAATTAGCACGCACTGGGCACTAAGATTTCTCTGGAGTCAAAACACTGGTCTAAACTCCACACAACTCAAACACTCTTTTTGCTCAGTTGAAAGGAGGTTCGAAAACTACCAACTAGATCACAGAGGACAGGTTCTCTGTGATCAGTAACTTAGGCTTTGGATAAACAATATTTGCCTAAGGTTCTAAGAGAATATATGTAATCAGCAATTGACTGATTTTGGCTTTGGGATTCTTTTCTTCGATTCAAACTTTTGGTGGCTTGATTGGCTGAGTGACGATTTCGGCAGCGTTTCAGCTTGTGTATTTGAATCGGTGAAGATTGAAGTGATCCTCGAGCTCTATTTATAGGAGCGGTCTTGAATAGATCCGTTGGCGGAGATGGTATTCAAGAATTCATCCGTTGGAGAGTAATTCAAATTTTGCTGAGGCTTCCATCTTCGAGGTTCCTTGTTTGGTGAGAAACGTCTACTCAGGTACAGGAGGTAAGGCGCCTCTGAAAAGGTAATCACCAAAAATAAATGCTCTGCAGAGAAAGGACGATCCTTTGTATCTCTGCATTTAATGCGGCTGTACTTTGATTGCGTGGCTTCCTTCTAACGTTGGAGGTTCAGTCCGAGGAAGAATGTCAACTGATACTTGACTTTAGTATCAGTCTGCCGATTCCACGTAGCCAGCATTAGATGAATCAGTCATAACTGATTCTTCAGTTGAGAAACTCGTTCTAGTCAAATATCAGTATTTAACTTCTGCCTTCAATTGCGAACATCAGTCGAGTTCTTCAGTCTTCAATCCTTTGTTCTTCATTCTTCATTCCTTTGGTCTTCAGTCTTCAGTCTTCAAAACACTAAACAACTAGAAAATGAACTCCAACACTTGAGTTCGAAAGGTTCTAGTCTATTACAAAGAAAACTTAAGGGTTTTGGTATCATCAAAACTAGGGCTAGGATATTTCATTAAGTTCCCAACAATATTATAAACCATAAAATAAAAGAATGAATGATAATTTATAATATACCACTCCCTTCACACCATCAAGATAATTCACTTTTATTTTTTACACATATTAGAATATTTCATTTAATGTTCTTTAAAAAATGTAATATAGATGTAATTGTTCTATTTTGCTCTTATTTATTTATTCATATATTAATTTCACAAACATTAAATAATACTCCTTTCGTCCCATTTAGTAATGTCTCACTTATTATATTGGAATGTCCTATTAGTAATGTTTCATTATTTTTACGTAATTTCCATTCAAATAAAAATGCTATGTAAGTTGTTAGTTTGGATTTTCGAATTTCCACGTCAATATTCAGGCATCAATTTTTTTTTTTGGAACATATATAATCAAAATTTGATACGATGAGTATTTGCATGTATTTATCTTTAAGGTTAAATATTTTTATTAAAATGCTAATATGATGGGATAAAATCGAATATTTTATAATATTTAAAGTTAATATTTACTACTCCCTCTGTTTCACTATTGTTGTCTCACTTTCTTATTTTATTGTTGTCCATTTCCATATAAGGTAATAAGCAGTGACGTAGCCAGGACCACTGAATTTTTTTAAAAAAATATTATATACTATATAGTAGTATGTATTTTTATATTAATTATTTAATTGAGAATTCATTTTGATTAATATTATATACTAGAATTTTCCCTCATAGTATTATGTACTGTAATTTTATTATTATTTCATATCTTTTTGTTTATTTTTCTTTATCTATTAGGTGAGATTAAATTAATTTTTTTATAGGGTAATTTTTGTAGTGGACTTATAAAAATATAAAATTTGAATTCAAATGTAGAATCCTTTACCAACACACTTGTAATTTATTTTTTTATGTTGAATCCTCTATGATTTTTTTATATAATAGCTTGTGTGTTTTAGCTTTTTCACATATTCAATTTTTTTATTGTGTGAATTATTAAAATATTAGTTATTAATATAATTTAATTAGATATTCCTACCTCATATTTTATTTATAACAACTTATTAGTAAACATTTTTTTATGTGAATATTAGTACGTGTTGGGTAAATGAATCAAGTTTTATTAAATATTTATAATTTTAAACATGTAAGTTATTAGGACGTGTGATAGTCATATATAAATATTTCAAAAACTATTATAATATTTATTATAATTTTAATTAATTAATTATTAAAGTTATTATAAATTGCCCCCCTAAAATAAAATCCTGGTTACGTCACTGGTAATAAGTAACCTTTTAAAAAGTGTGGATCCTACCATTTTTTATTACTTTATACATTCTTCTTAATTATCGTGCTCAAAAGTTTTAGGACAACAACAATGGATCGGATGGAGCATAATTAATGTGTAAAATAAGAAATGAGTACAAATTCGTGTAACACTTATTACCCCAGTTCTAGGAGAGAAACGAAGTTTTCGAATATTTGGTCAAAATAAAATGAGCTTAGAAATGAGTACAAAATTATTATTCCCTCCGTTCCATTAAATATGACTTGTATTTTATTTTGGGCCGTCCCATTATAAGTAGCTTATTTTCTTAAAAGAAAAATTTTAACTCTTAAAAAGGTGTAGGCTCTATCACTTTCAACTAATTTACACATTCTTCTTAATTCTCGTGTTGAAAAGTTTTGAGCCATTTATAGTGTGACGGAAGGAATATAAGGTACGAATGGATGAGAAAGATATAGATGAAAGTGGTAGATGCATGTACATGAACATGAGTAATGAATCATGATAGTAATGTTGTGGCGTGGTGGTGAAGTCCACGAGGAGGTGCCACGTGTAGCATGGCATTTTGTATCTAAATCACCCGGTCTTTATCCGCGGCTCTGACAGATTCTTGAGAAGGGCATCAACGGAATTGTAACGTCACCTTCCAAATTATCTATATATATTTTGTACAATTTTAAATTTTGCTAAATTACTTTTTATAGGAAAAAAATGTATTTCACGAAAAAAACATGAGACCCGAAGGGGCTTACGTATGGTCATTCGTATAGTCTGCCGAAGTATATGTAATTTTTTTTGGGGTGGAGGGGGGGGGGGGGGGGGGGGGATTGTGTATAAATTATTGGTTTTTTAATAAATTTTTAGTATTTTATATTTAAATTTTAAATTTTATATTAAAATTATTAATTATTAATGTTTTTTATTTTACATATTATTCTATTTTTCATCGTGGTGACATGACATAAATATACACATTTGACATAAATATGTGACATAAATATAATAGTGTGAAAAAATAAAATCGACGTTATGTTGTACAGTTGGATGAAAACGATGTCGTTTTGCGCCTAAAATTTGATTGGAAGATCAGTGAGTACGTAAAATAAGAAAAAAAATAGTTAAGTAATTTTAATACAAATTTTAAAATTTATATGGAAAATGAGAATTTATAAAAATTTCAATAATTTATATGCAGTTAACTTATTTTTTATAACTTAATTTAATGAAGGGATTTGGTAAATTTTCATGTATGTCTATGTTAAAGAAGATAGTATTCTATATTATCATAAAATAGTACTCCCCTCGTCCACAAAAAATAGTTCATTTTTGCTGTTTTGGAATGTCCACAAAAATTAGTCATTTTTCATTTTTAGAAACTATCTATCACATATTGGGCCTCATTCTCCACTCACAATATAATTAATTATCATTATAAATATTATTTTTAAGTTGGCTCCTTTTTTCACTCACAATACAATAACTATTTTTATTAAAACTCGTGTTGTCTACCTTTAAGATTATTTTTGGTGGACAGATGGAGTACTATTAATATTTTGAAGTCAAAAATTATATCTAAAAGAAATAAAGTGTTTTGCATGAATTTACTAAATACTACTCGCTCCGTCCTATTAAATTTGTTCCATTTCTTTTGGGTACGGTTATTAAGGAGAATATAATTATTATACTAAAAGTGTGTAAAGGTTTGAGGAAATATTATTTGTAATACTCCCTCCGTCCCTAAAATAACTTTCTCTTTTTCCATTTTGGGACGTCCCCCAAATAACTTCTTCTTTCTTTCTTTCCATTTTTGGAAACATACCCCACCACTAATAATACTTTATTTATTCTTACTTTTCACTTTTCACCACTCCCAATACTAATTATAACACTTTTCACAACTTCCAATAATAATTATATCATTTTTTCTCCACTATCAATACACTTTACAACTTTTTATTAAAACCCGTGCCGTCCCTAAAGAGGAAGCCATTTCAGGGACGGAGGGAGTATAAAATTATTATTAAATATAAAAACAAAATAAAATTAATGAGATAATTAAAAATGAAAACACAACAGGATCAATGGACAGATGGAGCAATTCATTTGATTTTCAATTTATCCATAACTTAGCAATCTAAGAGCACTCCCAGCAGAAATCCCAAAATTATGCTCCTATAATTCTCCCTAAAGCTTCTCTATTTAATTTTAGGATCTCGATTTTATAAGTGCATACACCAGATCTCCTATTTTCTACATAAAAATAATAATTATGTGTGGGCCCTACTAATTATAAGGCAACCTTTTGTCAAATCTACAAGTTCAGTCAAAATCGGAAGAAACGTGCCACAGTAAAAGAGATCTATTTTATTAGTACATAAAATCTATATGAACGATTACACATCCATGTAATTAATAGTATTATTTTTTTATTTTTAATTATTTTTCATATATAATTTTTAAAAATAATAAATGTCATTTGATATTTGTATATTGAAAATTTTGAATCAAGAATTATCAATAAATATCACAATAACATAATTCATGACAACAAATTAATTTTAATAGTTTAATTGAATGTTATAATTTCTATAGTGGCATGTAATAAATTTAGGGAGATGTATATACAATAAAGTTCAGAATATTTACATATAATTAATAATAACTTATGTTATATAAGTAATATATTTCACATAATAAATGTGTATGTATATTTATTGATTTTAATCTATAATAGATTTATTGAATGTACATTGACTTAATTAATCTAACATATATCTATATAATAATAATATAAAGGGTTAATTGCATGTAAATCCATAACTTTTACACGGAATTGGTTTTTACACCTAATTTTATTTTTCTACTTTTAAATACATAATCTTTCGTTTTTGTCTCAAATTTGTCCAACGACCGATTTTTTCTTACGCCGGAGTCGGAAGTGCCATCATGGTGGCACATTTGTGACATGTGGTAAAAAAAAAAAAAAAAAATTCAAATCATCATCTTCCACAACCTAATTCATCTCTCCCCCCTTTTTCCCCCTTCCCCCCACCCGCTGACCCCTAATTCACCTCCCCCACCCGCCGACACCACAACCGCCGCCGCCACCATTCACCTCCCTCAACATCTCTTGTCTCCCTCTCACCCCTCAAAGATCTGCCCTCGCTTAGATCCGCGATTTCTCCTCCAAGATGCAACCACAAAATGTCTTCACCGGAGCTGGTGATGAAGATAGAATTGTATAATATATTATATATTTAATTATTGATTTGTCTTGTTGGTCAAGTTAGTTTGTTTCCTTTTAGATGTTTAGGGTTTTATTATAAATAGGAGTTTTATTTATGTTTTAGTGGAGTCGAATTGAGAGTTAAAATGTAGAGGGTGAGATTGTTCCCTTCTCGTGGTGTTCTTCCGGTATTCATGAGTGAATCAACGGATTAACCCTTATTGTACGTATTTCGGTATACGATGGTTATCAACGGAGTTCGTATATTATCAGTATCAAATATATTTCACGCTTCTACCTGCATCAGCTAGGCGCTGCGATTCCGGCAGCTCCATGAGCGCACCATGAGGGCTCGTCGTTAGACAACGTCCCTGAGTCTCATCCCGTGTTTCTAACTCACCATGAGTTCCATCTCGGGCCCCATTTTGGCAAATCACACAGAGTTCTGATTCATGGTGTTTTTGCTTGGGGAAAATCACATTTTAGCTGCTTTGATGGGGATTTTGTGGCGGCCGTGGGGAGGAGCGACCTTGCCCAGCCGCCGGCACCGCGGCGGGTGGAGAATGCTATGGGGTTGTGGCGCCGGCTTGTTGTTTGGTTGTCAGCTGGGGTTGTTTGGTTGTCGTCTGCAAAGTTTACAGTCACGAGCGAGATCCAGCCGGCGTCGAGAGGCAGAGGGCGGTGAATGGCAGCAGCGGCAGAGGGCGGCGCCGACGGGTGGGAGGAGGTGAATTAGGGGTCAGCGGGTGGGGGGAAGGGGGGAGAGATGAATTAGGTTGGGGAAGATGATGATTTGGAATTTTTTTTTTTTTTTGTCATATGTTACAAATGTGCCACCATGTCAATTATGGCTGTCACAGTGGCATTTCCTACGCCGGCATAAAAAAAAAATCGGTCACCGAACAAATTTGAGAGAAAAACGAAAGGTTATGTATTTAAAAGTAGAAAAATAAAATTAGGTGCAAAAATCAATTCCGTGTAAACGTTATGGATTTACAGGCAATTACCCCTAATATAAAAGGGCAAAAATATTCAAATAACCTAAATTATAAGTGTTTAAACAAAACAACTGATAATATCAATATTATATGTAATCAAAGCAGTTCATTAGAAATAATTTATCACTCACACACAAACATAAAAAGTTAAGTTTTCACTTTTAAAAATTTGAAGACATTATAGAGTAGTACATCTCAATCAAGACAAGTGGTCTACTAGTTTTGTTATCAAAGTTATCATTTTTCAAAAGAAAATATGAACTATCAAAGCTGAGAGATGAATATGATACAATTAAGAAATTTAGAATAAAATCAAATTCGTTATTACAATTTAAACTCGTAAAAATGATCAATTTTTTTCTCATACACATTAAGTGTATGTTTCTAAAAAAAATGTGAAAATGCTAACTCAAAATAATTTTACTACATTGAACCTTAAAAAAAAACTTTTACTTTCTTAAAAAAATCTTAAACTTATATGTAATCAATTTCTTTCATTAAAAAATAATTCATTTTAGTTCAAATTTATCTAAAAAAATTCATAAATTCACACAAAAAATGGTACTATAAATTTTAGTGTGCACAAAACAATCATCCAACTTCTTCTTTTCTCTATTTGTCCTCATCCGTGTGGATACTTATAGTCTATTTGTCTCAATTATATGGAGTTATTTTTTTCCGGATGTCCCAAATATATAGGCCGATTTTCATAAAAGGTAATGCATTTTAAATCATTTACGATTATATCTCTATTTAATTCTTTGATTAACTCTAGAATTAATGTATCGTCAAATTAAGAACAAATATGGCTATATTAGAAAGTTACATGTATAATTTTATTTTCTAATGATTTTCCTAATTCTAGTGTAAAATTCAATCAGCCTATCCAATTGAGACGAAAAGAGTTTTGAAAAAGTCTGAGCTGTATAATATGCATCAAAAAATAAAAGCTCTAAAAAAACTTTCTTGCTAACATGCATAAAAAGAAATTCTAGAAAATCTTTCTTCCTTAGTAGAAACCTTAAAGAAAAATATATGGATATTTATATGGACATTTTAACTAGCTAATAATGATCGTTGATAAAAATATATTGTTGAGATATTGGTCATTGATTTGATTTACATACAACTATAAAAAGTCATATCTTTGTTTGAACCCTTATAGTATTGATGAGATCTATTTTATATAAGATAAAAAAAACTTACGAATTTTATCTTTTTAATTATGAAATTATTACTAATTTTACTATAGTTTTATAATACAGAAAGACATCAACTTCAAAAAATATAAAATATTTATGTTTTTTTGCTAATTTAGTTAAATAACTATTACTATGTACCACAAGAAAGCAAAATTGGTTTCTTATAATTTGAATCTCGACTAATATTTTTTAGGTCAAAACATGAAATATTTTGCATAATATTGATAAATAGGAAAAAAATAATCCTTTTTCTGCAATGGGCAAAAAAATTCGAGACAATGTCATAATGTCCCATATAATAAAGGGTAGAAAAAGATAATGTAATAAAGTATACATATAAAAAAATAGATTATTAATTAAATAGCGGCTATATATAAAAAAGAAAGAAATGAACTTAGAATCCTTGTAAGCACAAATGAGCAGACTAAGAGCCGAGCCGAGCCTCGTTAAAACCTATCTAAGAAAACCTTCACGGGAAAACCTAGATAGAAAAAAGAGTACTCGTCTACATGTTGACCAGAAAAAGGTGAAGACAAAATAAGCAAAGAGCGGATAACGACTTCGAAGGCTTAGGCCTAACCATCACCTCCAAGCCGCCGTGGCTCGAAAGAAAATAAAAGCAAAGAAAACGAAACAAGAGAAAAACCCCACATGACGAAAAAGAACGGAGACAAACAGCTCAAGAAAGAGCATGACACAAAACAGCTCAAGAAAGAGCTTGACACGGCGCATCACTGACCAAAGCAAGCCGGCAAAAAAAAGACCCACGCCGATTGATAAAAAATATATGATCAAAGTATATAGATTATTATATCAATTTGATCAAAGTATAAATATAATTAATATAAATTAATGAAATAATATAAATAAAAAAACAAAAAAAAAATCTCTTATTTAAATGAGGTGAAGCATAAGATAGTGGAAATATGGATTTCTACAAAAAGTTATCATAATTCGACTATGAGGTTAGATAAATAGAAAATAAATTAAAAGAACATATCTACATGATTTGATTTGATTTTTGAAAGCAAAAAAACATTAAAATCAAGTAGAATAATTAAGAAATTGCAATATGCTTCAACCAACATTTGAAGATAAAACCTGTGTAGCAAATTGTTTTAAGGAATTAACAACTCTAGCTATTAGTGCTTTTATAAGTATTGGATATCAAATACTAAGAGCACCCGCATCGCGGGTACTCGAGGAGCTCCTCGAGGAGAGGGAGGGCATCGAGGAGGGCGATGCAGCATGGAGCTCCTCGAGGACTCCTCGAGTTATCGAGTATCCTCGAATGGGCGGAGGAGATGGCGCGTGCAATGCACGCGCCCAATTTAAAAAAAAAAGGAAAAATTCGAAAATTTGAATTATATTCGAATTTTGACTACAACTCCTCGGTTTCCGCACCTTTGACCGACCGTTTTCCTTTTTTTTTTTTTTCTCCTTCTTCTCTTCTTTAAAACACCCCACCTTCTTCCTTCTTCTCTTCACACCTCTTCTTCTCCTACAATTTTCTCCGTCATGGATCCACACAACCCTTTCTACGATCCAAATTGGTGCCCCGATCTCTCCTCCGATTATCATCCTGATATGGGAGGAATCAACTTGGAGGAGAGCCCGCCCGAGGAGGAACCGGTCAGTGCTCAGCAGAGTGTCTCCCCACCAAAGAAAGGCGGCCGGAGGAAGGAAATGTCCACCAAAATCAAGCACGACAAGGCCGCTAGGTACCGTCATACGTATGCTCCCGAGCATACGGATCTCATCGTCCAAATTTGGGCGGAGGAGACCAACGACTCGATCCGTGGGACGGATCAGAAGGGAGAGGCATATTGGGGCCGGATCCGCGACCGTGTGAACCCCATCCTCAACGTCGACCTTAAGATCAAGCAACTTCAAGGCCACTGGTCCCGGGTGAGCGCGGATGTGCATCTCTGGGAAGCTGTTTGGGTTGAGACGCGCAACAATTGGCCGTCCGGTCATTCGGATGATATGATTCGTGAAAAGGCCCAAACCATGTTCAAGGCTCGAAGCCCACACAGGGCCTCCTTCAATTTCTGGAACGCGTGGAGAGTTCTCCGGAACAATCCCAAGTTCAAGTCGATGTACCTCCTTGGAGACGTGCATGCCTCCAAGAGGACAAAGACTACGGAGGAGGGCGGCTTCACCACCTCGGCGTCGGGCGAGGAGATCTCTTCTGCCCGGCCCATTGGCAACAAGGCGGCGAAGGCGGCGGCCAAAGGGAAAGGGAAGGCAGCAGCGTCGCATACGAGCTCGGATCCTCCACCAGAAATTGTGGAGAGGTTGGATAGGAACGACGCGCAGATGAGGGCATTCACCGCCCAGTACCAGCGGAGGAACGATATCCGGGAGAGGGAGCTCGATATGCAGCTCCTGAACACGGATACGACGCACATCGCGTCCATGGTCGCCGACGTGCTCAGGCGTCGTGGTCTATCCTAGGCTTTTAATTATGTGATTTTAATGATGTTTTAGGTTTTTTAAATTTTTATGTTTTTTTTTTGGTGTTTTTAAATTTTTATGTATTTTTTTTATGTTTTAAGTAATTTTAAATTTTATGTTTAATCCAGTATTTAAATATGCAATTTAAATTATGCAATAAAATTTAAATGAAAAACATAAAATCAAAACTAATATTATCAAGTAGGCTATCAAGGAACCCCAATGCAGCACTACCTACTCAATAACACAAACACTATCAAGTAGGCTATCAAGGAGGTCCCAATGCGGATGCTCTAACTAACTTCGTTTAAGGAAGGAATTTTCATAATTTTCACAAATATCATCATGCTGAAAAGAACATGTGAAAGACTGAATAGAATTATATATATATATATATATATATATATATATACATATATATATATATATACATATGGAGAGAGAGATAGGTTCAGCAGAGAATACTAAATATTTAGAGAATAGAGAATTTGTGAAACAAAAACGAATAGATCTATAATTTTGATGAACAAATCAATACCGCATGAACAACAATTTGCTCCGGGTTCGAATCCTATTGGTGGCAAGTTTTTCTCTATTTTTACTAAATACGTTTGTTCATTACTTATGTTGATCTGTTCTTAAAATGTATAAATTTGTTCAAGATGAAAAAAAAGATAATTCTCTGTTGAACTCAACCATATATATATATATATATATATATATATATATATATATATATATATATATAGAGAGAGAGAGAGAAGGGTTCAACAGAGAAGCTAAATATTGTGGAGAATAGAGAATTCGCAAAATAAAAACGAACAGATCTATAGTTTTAATGAACAGATCAATGTACCGCATGAACAACAATTTGCCCCGGGTTCGAATCCTGCTGGTGGCGAGTTTTTCTATATTTTTATTAAATACGTCTGTTCATTACTTATGTTGATCTGTTCGTAAAATATATAGATTTGTTCGTTCTCTCGAAAAAGATAATTCTCTGTTGAACTCAACCCTATATATATATATATATATATATATATATATATATATATATATGTATATATATATATATATAGGGGAGGGCTACAGTAAAAACACTTCTTAAAATATAAATATAAACGTTTTTTAATGTACGAATTTTATCCAACAGGGTTACGAATTCATCCAACATGGTTACGAATTGTGAAAAATAAATTTTTGCTACCTTTGGGATTCGAACCCAGGACCACGAATTCATCCAAAAGGGTTACGAATCAACCGTAGATCTTGATGATCTAAGGGCTGAAAATCATTTATATTTTATACACTTAAGAGTGTTTTTATTCTAGCCCTCCCCTATATATATATATATATATATATATATATATATATATATATATATATATATATGATTTTATTTGAATTACAAGAAAGTTCTTTATAATTATTTTGCCCGAGGGCTTTTTTCAGGCATCGGGTGCTCTCGGTTCTGGGGTTGTTGTGGTCGGGCTCTTTTGGTTGCTCCGCGAGAAATTTTACTTGGTTCTCACTCGGCGTTGAGTTATGTGACCACCAGCTGGTGTTTTTGTGATGGGGATGGTGGCGGCCTTGGTGCCTAGTTTTCTTCCCGCGTTTGTTTCTTGTTCGACTTTTTTCTTTGGTTCGTTGTTTTTGTTTCGGCTTGGTTCTTTTGCCTTTTGCCTTTCTTGCGTCGCGAAGGGGGGCGGAATTACTTGGGGACATGCAGTGGTTAGGTCGGAGCTTCCAAAGTTCTTCCTCTTTTCGTGGTCGTTTTATTTTTCGCTTTTTTCTTGCGATTATTTTATTAGACGAGCACTATTTTTCCTTGTTTTGGTTTTTCTATTTGGATTTTCCATAACAAGATTTTAATGAGGCTCGACCCTTAGTCAACTTTTCCTATGCTTTCAAGGATTTTTAGATTTTTTTTTCTTTTTATAAAATCGCAATTTAATAAATATTTTGCCTTAGGTTTTAGTCAACTTTCGACTAACAATTTAATGCATGTCTATAATCCAGTTCATCCAAATGTTAAATTATTAACAATTGAAAAGTCCATTCAAACACTCATATATATATTAAAGCATGTAAATATTGAACACATTAGATTCATGGAATCGTTTGATTCACTTTTCAACTATATCGTTTTTCACTGTATTACCTCACATATACACACATATGACACATATAGAAATTGAATTAAATAAATATTAATTTTAAAATATAATCATTTTCAGTTCTTATATCATGAAGATCAATTGTGGATCTGTCACTTTGCTGAATCAATTCATGTCGAAAATTCTAATTCCATCAAAAATGAAAATTCTTTTATATTTATAACATTTATCATAATAAATTTATGATTTTGGAATAATTCTTAGTTTCTAAGGAGGTTCATAGTATAACCTACCTTGCCTATATACACATATAAACATAAAAGCATAGATTTTGTCTTTATTGGAAGCGTGAGACTGACATATGGAACCTTACACACCTCGTTTATCTCGTGCTTGCTTTGTTCCAAGAGATTATTATACTAATCTTCCCTCTCACATCAATGACTCCTCTCGTCCTACTATCTCCAAAAATATTGGCAATAATACTTCTATTTCTATATATGTTGAACTGTATATTTTATTTATTTAAGAACCATTGGACCCTTTCACATTTTGTCATTTTGTAAGTTGGCTTTCTTTTCCTAATGGTATTGAGTTAGTTCATTTTTATTTATAACACGATTCAGTCTTTAAACTTTTTTATCTATGCTAATGGGTCAATTAGACTTGCCTTATATATAAGGTATAGAAAATATATATATATATATATATATATATATATATATATATATATATATATATATATATATGCGGAGCCATGAATTAAGTTGGGAGGGGGCTGAACTTACACGGGGGGTTTGGGGGCGGTAGCCCCTGAGAATTTTTTTTTTTAGCATTCCGTATATTTAAGATATTTTTTATTAAACTACGAGCATAATAGTAATAATAACGGACAATATTTTCATAGATTATATAGTTTCAATATATTACAATTTTTTTTTGGACATTCTGTATATTTAAGACATTTTTTTAGGCATTTTTTTTTATTAAAAGACAAGCATAATAGTATAATAACAAACAATTTTTGTTGGGCATTCTATACATTTTAGGCATTTTCTATTAAAAGACAAGCATAAATACTAACAAATATTATTTACATAGATTATATAATTTTAAATAACACAATTATCCTTAAATTAAGTATATATGGGGGAATATATCAATCAAATACTCCTTTGTAAAACAAAATTCTTTTATAATAGATATAAACATATATCTATATATATTTTAAAATTAAAAAAAAAAACTCAAAATTTGGGAAAGGGCTCCAGCGCCCCCCCATATATATATATGGATCCATGGAGAATGACAAATAATTTGAGAATGAAAAATGGATACCGTCCACAGGATTATGCATATCTAACGGTTCATATAAATCTTCTATATTAAACGCCTATATATATCTAAGGTTAAATAAGTAATTCAATGTTTGAAGTAACCGTTTATTTCTATATATTGGCTAATCAAATCTATTTTTCTGCGGAAGTTATCTACTACTTTTTGATTGATTTAATATTTTTATATTTTTTTGAATTTGTAAATTCATCACACTTAAATTGTATGTTGTGCACAAAATATATTTGTACGTTAATATTTTCATAATTTGTACGATAAAATTTATTTTAAATATTCGCAATTTTTTACGTTTATTTGAAATGTTTTATGTTAAATATTTTATGTCAGCAAGAAAAATTCAAATATTTTATTTAGATGTTCGTAATTTTTTTAGGCTTATTTAAAATGTTTAATGTTAAATATTTTATGCCAGCAAGAAAATTTTGAATATTTTATGTAAATGTTCGTAATTTTTTTATATTTATTTGAAAAAATTTATGTTCAATTACTTAGATGAATAGATGTGTTATTTTATTGAATTTTCAATCCATATGCTATATTCCATCAAATTGCATCACTCAAAACAATAAAGCAAATAAACAAATGAAATTAGCTTGCATCACACAATCCTCACAATTAGCGTAAGTACAAATATTTATTGGAGAGAATATTAGAGAGTAAAAATCGATTTTACCTTCCGAGTAAATTCCCCTAAAAGTCCTTCCGTCTTCTAAGTTGTTGGTGCATTTAGTTTTACGCGTTTTCTTTTCTTCTTTTTTTGAAATTTTGAAAGCCGTTCGATTTGATGTATTTAAAGGCTTAGATGTATTCTCTTTTCTTTAGTTATGCCTTATTCTTCATAAATCCCTCTCCAATATATATATATAGGGAGAGGTTCAAATAAGAACCACTAATAAAATAAGAACGAAGAACCATTTTAAGCCATTCGATCATCAAGATCTACGGTGAATGCATCATCTTGGTGGATGGATACAGATGCTGGGTTCGAATCCTGAAGGGAGCAAAAAAATTATTTTTTTTGGATACATTAAATTTAATAGCGGATGCAGTTTTTTTATTAGTTCTTATGTTCTCACGATAATTGTGGTTCTCACTATAACCGCACCCTATATATATATATATATATATATATATATATAGAGAGAGAGAGAGAAAGGTTAAACAGAGAATGATAAATATGTGGAGAATAGAGAATTGATCTTGAGCATTAAAAATTGCAAATCAAGCGGCCTAGTTTTAATCTTGATTTGTTTCCTTAATATGGCCGAAAAGGACAATAAAGTAAATTGTTAAATATTTAAAACCGTGAAAAACACATTGAAGATCATATATATATATAGATCTTCTTATTTTCGGCAAGATACCACTAAATCATATATTTTCCTATATTTATTATTAATCTCATTCATTTAGTCATTTAGCCGATATCTTCAAGATTTGTTTCTATATGGAAAGATTTATTTTTATTTCTCTGCAGACTCTCTGGCCCCCTCCTCTATTTGTTTATCTCTTTCGTTTAAACACAATATTGAACTCGAACGATATCAACACAATTTATAATCTGTACAATAAATTTTATTTAGATGTTCGTAATTTTGTTATGCCTGTTCGAAATGCTTAATGTTAAATAATTTATGTTAATCAGAAATATTCAAATAATTTATTTTGGTGTTCGTAATTTTTTTACGCTTGTTCGATTTATTTTATGTTAAATATTTTATGTTAGTCAGATAAATTCAAATAATTTATTTAGGTGTTCGTAATTGTTTAAAGCATGTTCAAAATGTTAAATATGTCAAAAAATGAAAAAAAAATCAGATTTCACAATAGAAACGAAAATAAAAGCGATTCAATTAGCGAAAATGATGATGTTTCAAACCGAGGACACATCCAAACATGAATTTCAATTAGAGTTTGAAGTTTAACCTATAGTCTTAATTAATATGCTATATTAACTCCAAATATCAACTCTCTCCATTGCTGAAAGTTGGCCTAAGATATAATATTTTGAACAATTATAGAGAATAAATTGAACAGCCAAAGAAAAATTGCGAACATGTGACTGGAAAAAAATAAGATGTTTATCAAATAATGCAATAAACATTTTGAACAAATATAGAGAATAAATTGAACACTCAGATAAATATTTCGAACGTGTGGTAACGGAGAATCACAATTTGTAAATGAACAGATTACAATTTCTAAATGAACAGAACATACTTTGTAAATAAACATATCATAAATTTTAAATGAACAACACATATTGTTTCAATGAACAAATTATTCTTATAACTACTCCTAGTTGTTTCCAGCACCTTCACTTCCAATAGCAGGCTTGCAATTTAGGGTGTCCCCTTTGCGGAGGCTGATTGTTGCTGCCATTGGAGGAGGATTCGGTACATCGACTTGGCCAATATTTCGTCTCCTGCAGCAATCTCCCTCTCGTCATAATCTAGCCTCCGTCTTGATCTCTGGTTGCTCCGCGGCGAGACGCCACATCCAAGCGCGTAGGCCCTATTCTTGCACCTCTTCCTGCAGGCCTTGAGGGGTACATCGCCGGCTGTGGAGGCAATGATTTTGAAGTGATTTCCATGTAAAAACTAACGCCAAACACACAAATTCACTAAAACTATAAAACAACCTGATAATTAAACAAGGTGGACCAAATCTGTTCAAGAATAGTTCAAAATTTAGCATAAAAAAGTTCCATCATCCAGTCAATACAAATGCATATATTAAACAATATAACCACAATCATAAACCCTATTTGAAAAATGAGATAGAAAATCCAAAAAAAATTCGAAACACAATACCTTGATTATTTAGATCCACCAAACGTGATTCAAATCGGCGAACACAGTATGCAAAAACAAGTGAAACAGAAAATCATATTCAAAAACTGAAATCCCAATATCTGAAATCTCATAATCTCAAAAGACTTTCAAATTTCCCAACAATTTCTTCATCGTCAACAACATCAGTTGTTCGAAACAGAAAATCAAAATCAAAATCAACAGTAAAAGAACAGATTCATACAAATAAACGACACCAACATATGCTTGATTCCACCGATAACATCAATCTTCGACAAATTAAAAAGAGTTAAACATATATCAATAAACGAACATACCATATCAGAAAAAAGAACAGACGCACACAACTAAACGAATGTGTCACCATAATACTTACATCAGAAAAAAGAACAGAGCCCAACATCTCATGCGAACGACTTCAACTTTTCACAAAAGGTTTTCGATATTCAGCGAAAATCAATTGTTCAAAACATAAAATCCAAAACCTTTAGGGTTTAGGGTTCAAAACATAAAATCCAAAAATCCCTAAAACATATCATGGATAGCCAAAAAAAAATCGCAAAACCTTACACATACCCGTTCGATTTCAGCAAAATAAACCACAAACAAAACAATGTTCGAAAATCAAAATTCCCTCAGTATTTTTGAACAAGTCGCCGGCTGAATACGAAAAAAAAAAACTTGAAACGAGACCTTAATTACCTGGCGGCGGCGAAATCTGCTACAGAGAAACCTTAGCTGCCGTGAGAATCGTGGGAGATGAAGTGGAATGGTGGTGACTGTTCAAATCTTCTAATGGACGCGGTAGATAGGAGTAAAATACGGAACTACCTTATTTACTCTACTAGCATTTGCATCCCGTGCAATGCACGGAAAAATATTTTTTAATTTTTATATTTATATAAAAAATAATATTAATTTAATTATTATACTCATAAATATAATAAAAATTATTTTTAACTAAATATATTAGAATTGAGTATTAAAAATAAAAAAAATTACAATTATAAAATTTGATATTATGAAAAGTCAATAAAATAAGTTAAAAAAATAAAAAAAATACTAATAAAAAATAATCAAAAATACATTTTTTTCAAAAAGATGAGGGAGGAGAGAGAAATTTATAAAATTTTAATATTTAAACAAATTTAATTTGTACATTTTAAATCAAATACTATTTACATAAAATATATCAAATTAAAGATCTTATCGTGATCTTTAATTTGATATGCATATTAAATATTTTATAATTAATCGAATTTTATAATTTTGAAAAAAAAAATAATGGAAATATGTAAATGGAATATTAAAAAATTAATGGTAGTTTCTTTTAAAGAAAAGTTAATGGTGTTATGTGCACATAATTAAACGTGCATAAAATTTACAAATATATTAATTTGAGTTTGAACTTTTGACTTTAATTTTTCTAGTATTTACAAAATTGCCACCTAAATCAATTTGAAATCAATTTCAAATTGAAAACTCCCTTTTTAATATAGTATAGATTGGATTTTACCCAACTACCCTAATTCCATTTACAAAATAAATTCGAACAGATTAATTGCAAATTCCTAATTTTCTGCAGATTATATATCAACCGCACGATTTTTTAAAATCTAGGGATGAGATTTATTCTCTCTTCTCTATACATAGGGTCATTCTTTGTTTAACTTGACCCTATATATATATATATATATATATATATCAACTAGTAATAATATATACGTATTAGCGTTTATTGACACTAAAAGAGAAAAAACTTTAAGTAATGAGTTTGAGTACTAATAATTATGCATACTAAAACATATGCTACTAATAATTGTGTACGTTATTTTAGATGAGATTATAAGAACAATATAATTATAAATATACCAGTGAATAGTGCAACAAAATAAACATTACAATATTAACCTAGAGCCGAATTGCGATCATTTAAAACATACTATATGCTAATATAGCTAGCTTGTTTGAATTTCAAATTCATGCATAATTATCGTTTAAATTAACATATTCATATCAAAATCGATTTTTTATTTTTCCAAACACTACGTTAAATTTATTATGCATGTATTTTTACAATAATATTAATATGAAATTGGCGAACTTTCGCCTAAGATCACAAAAATAAATTTACCAACCATAGTTTTTTAATCACAAATTATTGTGTGCGGTGATCGCATGCCATCCGTTACGTTTATATATATATATTTTGAGAGAAGATAATATAAGAGGTAATTGCCCTAAATACATTACATTTCCCCATTTTCTAGTATTGCACATCACCTTTGAAATCCGCCTCTGAATACATCACCTTTCCTTCTTTTTTTTCTTTTTTTTTTCTTTTTTTTTTCTGAAATTGCACATGGTCAGCCAACTACCAAACGTGAAAATGACGTGGAAGCCAGAAACGCCACGTATACACGCTGGAAAATTATTTTAATTAACGTGGCAGCCATGTAAAACTACGTAGTTTTGAGTTCTATTTTTTTTTTTTCAAAAATGTAAAAAATATCTATAATTCTAAAATCTGAAATTAAGCTAATGCCCTAATTTTCGCACCATACTTCTTCTCAAATGAACAAAGCTTTCGCACCATAATAATAATAATAATTAACATCAAATTACTACTAAAGCTCAGGTGATATAAACTGTAATTAACTTCAAATTGAAAAGATGTAACAATTCAAAGAAAATTATATTCAGAGAGATGAAAGAAAAACTAAAAGACGAAATGTGAAAACTAATTACAAAATAAATATGAAAGAATGATTCTGACACAAATCAATGACGCAAAAGCTTGAGCGCCTTAGCCAAAGTAGCTCTAAATCTCCGTACATCAATGGTGACATTCTGATTATTCAAGTAGACATCTCTTAGCTTACTCCATCACTACTTGTGTATCGACATCGAATCTCTGAGCACACGGAATGATCCATCGGATAGCGTTGGATGAGAGAGCTCTCATTCATCTCAATCTTGTAATCCAGATACCTTATCTCCATCCCCGCCGACGGATTCCCGAAATCGAGCTTCGCGAATGTCAATGGCGCCCAACGGCACTATCTGGATGGGCATCGCTTTGTTCATTTGAGAAGAAGTATAGTGCGAAAATTAGGGCATTAGCTTAATTTCATATTTTAGAATTATTGATATTTTTTGTATTTTCGAAAATTAAAAAAAAAATAGAACTCAAAACTACGTAGTTTTGCCTACATGGCTGCCACGTTAATTAAAATAATTTTCCGGCGTATATACATGGCGTTTTCGGCTTACACATCATTTCCACGTTTGGTGGTTGACTGACCATGTGCAATTTCAGAATTAAAAAAAAAAAAAAAGGTGATGTATTTTGAGGCGGATTTCAAAGGTGATGTGCAATACCAGAAAATGAGGAAATGTAATGTACTTAGGGGCAATTACCCCATAATATAATATAATTGTATGATGATGCAACGGTAAGGTGCTCATAAGTCATAACGCCTCATTTCCTATAGATCCCAAGTTTGAAATCTCTAACCCCCATTTTCGCAATTTTTTCCTTTTTTTTTCTTTTCTTTTTTTTTACACTTTTTGAGTTTTCTTTTTCTTTTTTTTTCCTTTTCCTGTATTCTTTTTTTTTCTTGCATTTTTTATATATAGTATTTTTTTCTTTTCAGTATTTTCTTTTTGGGATGTGATTTTTGGACACTAGATTTCTTAGACACCTTTATAAAAAATCGATTTTTGCTTAATATTTAATTTGACCGATTTTTTGTTATTTAGTGATTTGTCTAAAATATCATTTTCAAAAATAATTATTGATATGAAGAAAAGTAATGTTATTTTCACTCGTTAGTACTTTTATTCTTAACTATTTGGTCAAGTAATTATTGTCGTAATAAAAGGTAATTATTGTTGCAAAGAAATGTTAATATCTCTAAATTTTTACATTTGTTCACGATAATTGTTACTTTTATTCATTAGAATTTGTACTTTTAGTTATTTGATCAAATAATTATTATTATAAGAAAAAGAGAATTATTGATATGTATAAAAGTAATTAATGTTATTTTTACTCATTAGAACTTGTACTTTTATATATTTGGTCAACTATACATTTGTGCGAACAATGTACTATATCTTATGCTTATTAAAAGTAAATATTCCTATAAGAGCATCCGCAACGCTCTACTTGATGGCTTACTCGAGTAGAGCGTTGCGCTCGTGTAGGGGCGTTGCGGGGGTGGGGGAGGAGGGTACTCGAGTGCTCGGGTAGCACTCGAGTAGCGCGTGCTCTGAGCGCGAGCACGCGCTCAAATAAAAAAATAAAAAATTAAAAATTTTAAATAGCCAACGGCTATTTGGCTTAAATAAGTTTTTTTTAAGCCAACGGCTATTTTAGCCGTTTGGCAATTTTTTCCTTTTTTTTTTTTCTCTCTCTCTCTATAAATACTACTTCTACCTCCCTCATTCATCACACCCCACTCCTTCTTCCTCCTTCAATTTTTCTTAAAAAAATCTCATCTTTGTTCTTCCAAAAATGGCGGAACCCCAGCATGATTCTTCGCCTGATTCCGACGATGTAGCTGAAAGGTTCATGGAGTGGGTAGAGATGCAGAAACAAGTGCTTGCTCCATAGTGCTCCCAACCGGCGCCAGAGCCGGCGCGTGTGAAACGTCCCCAATCATACGTCCACCGTGATCGTGAGGAGGCCCATGTACGTCTTATGCAAGACTACTTCAGCGACAATCCAACGTACGGTCCTACTTTTTTCCGGCGTCGTTTTCGAATGCAGAAGGAGCTGTTCTTGCGCATCGTCGATGTTGTTCAAGGTAAAGATACTTTCTTCCATATGAGCACTGATGCAATTGGTCGAGACTCTCTGTCCCCTTTGCAGAAATGTACATCGGCTTTCCGCCAATTAGCCACCGGGGTATATTTTCGACGAGTATCTCAAAGTCACCGACTCCACCGGGCGTGTATGCCTCAAGAAGTTCTGCAAGGCGATCATCCGGGCTTTCAGAGCCTATTACCTGTGCCGTCCAACGTCGGAGGACGTCCAACGCCTCATTCATATGCACGAGACGCGACACGGCTTTCCCGGGATGCTCGGGAGCTTAGAAGAACTGCATTGGGCGTGGAAGAACTGTCCAAAGGCGTGGCACGACGCCTACACACGCGGTGATCAGGGAGAGCCCACCTTGATATTGGAGGCCGTTGCATCCCACGATTTGTGGATTTGGCACGCCTTCTTCGGCGTCGCTGGTTTGAACAACGACATCAATGTGCTGAATCATTCGTCTCTCTTCTCCGACGTGTTAGGAGGAACGGCGGTGCCGGTGGTCTTTCATGCCAACCAGCGTGAATACCAGATGAGCTACTACTTGTGTGACGACATATATCCGAAGTGGCGTTGCTTCGTCAAGAGTCCACCAATGGCGACCAATTCGAAGGAGGCAAGGTTCAAGAAGATGCAAGAATCGACACGAAAGGATGTCGAACGCGCCTTTGGAGTCCTTCAGGCTCGATGGGGAATCATATGAAGTCCGGCACACAATTGATACGTAGAGCACCTCAAGGACATCATGTTGTGTTGCATCATTCTCCACAACATGATTGTGGAGTACGAAGGTGAAGCGGCTCTCAATTGGAGAAATGACAACTGGGTGTCTAGCAGTTCTTCGACGGAGAGTGCTCGACAAACACCGGTGTCCTTCGAGGAATACGTGCGAAGAGATTCAATTCTTCGAGATAGACATCTACATCCTCAGCTCTGAAATGATTTGGTGTAGCACCTTTGGGCACGTTTCGGACCTCTAGGGCCGGAGTAGTTAATTTTTAGGAATTGTTTTATTTTATTAAAGTTTTATGTAATATTTAGGATTTTATAATTAATGCAATTTAAATTTGAAATAAATTGTGTTGTTTAAATTTGAGCAATTAAATTTAAATGAAAAGCATAAAAAACAAAACTAAAAAAATCAAGTAGGCTGTCAAGTAACCCCAATGCAGCACTACTTACTCAATGTGGTCCCTCACTATCAAGTAGGCTATCAAGTAAGCCCATTGCGGATGCTCTAAGGGTTCTAGACTCAAGGTTTAGGGTTTAGAAAATATAATACTTTATATATTGAATGAAGGTAAATACTTATATTAACGTAAGTATACATTTGTGCGAACAAATGTATATCTTATGCTTACTAAAAGTAAATATTCCGATTAGGGTTCAAGATTTAGTGGTTCAAGTTTTAGAAAATATAATATTTTATATTGAATGAAGGTAAATACATATATTAACATAAGTATACATTTGTGCTAACAAATGTACATTTTATACTTATTAAAAGTAACTATAATCTTAACAAAAAAAATTATTATTCATCTGAAGAAAGTAATATTTCAAAAGAATTACTTTTTTCATGAAAATTATTATTTTTACTCACGAAAACTTATAATTGTAATTATTTGGTTAAGTAATTATAGTTGTAAGAAAAAATAACCATTGATGTGAATAAAAATAATATTAAAAAAAAGAAATAAATGAAGAAAATAAAAAATTAAACAGAAAAATAGAAGAAAATAAAGGAGCTAACAAAAAAAATAAAGCAAAAACTAAAAAAGACAAAAAAGTTGAAAAAAAAAAGGCAAAAAAAAACACTGAAAAAAAGCACAAAACGAAAAAGAAAACAAAAAGCAAAAAATCGAAAAAAAAGGTACAAAAAAAAAGGAACCAAAAAAGAAGCAAAAAATCACATACAATGTGCTTTGAACCCGCAACCTTGGAGCTCAAGAGTATAAGGTGCAAACAATTACCACTAAACCAAGACATTGATTTTGTTTTTTGTTGCGAAAAATATGAATATAAGAGCATCCGCATTGGGCTTACTTCATAGCCTACTTGATAGGAGGGGACCACATTGAGTAAGGAGGTCACATTGGGTTACTTGATTTCTTTAGTTTTGATTTTTATGCTTTTCATTTAAATTTAATTGCTCAAATTTAAATAACACAATTTAATTAAAATTGAAATTGCATTAATTTAAAAATCCAAAAAAAAAAAAACATAAAGGCATAATTTAAAACTACATAAATTAAAATCCTACTCCAGATAAGTCCACGACGCTTGAGCACTTCTTGGACTATGTAGTTGTGCAATGTCCTTTGTGCATCCGTCATGTGTGTCGTATCCGTGCTGAGCAGCTTCATATCGAGCTCATCCCTCTTGAGCTCGTTTTTCTTGGCGTACTCGGCGGTGATTGCTTTCAAGTTCTGGTCGGACCTGTCCAACCTCTCCACATATTCGGGTGGAGGCTCTGAGCTCTGCGACGCCTTCCCCTTCTCCTTCGCCGCCTTGTTTCTCATTGGCCGGGAAGATGATATCTCCTCGCCTGACGCCGAGGTGGTGAATTCGCCCGTCTCCGTAGTCTTCGTCCTTTTCGAGGAATGCACGTCTCCCTCGAGGTACATCGACTTGAACTTGCGGTTGTTTCGGAGAATTTTTCACGCATTCCAATAGTTGAAAGCGCTCTTAGTTGGGCTTCTACCTTTGAAGAGGATTTGGGCCTTGTCCCGGAGCATGTCGTCCGAATGGCCGGAAGGCCACCAGGTGCGCGTCTCTGTCCAAATTGCCTCCCACAGCCGCACATCCGCGCTCACTCGAGCCCAGTGCCCTTGGATTTGGTGGGGTTTGAGGTTGGCGCCAATGAGGGGGTTGACACGGGCGAGAATCCATCCCCAATACGCCTCCCCCTTTTGATTGGTCCCACGGATGAAGTCGTTCGTCTCCTCCGTCCAAATTTGGACGATGAGGTCCGTCTCCTCAAGGGTGTAGGTATGACAAGTAGTCCTTCCTTCCTCCTCCGGCGGCGCCGGCTTGTCATGCTTGATCTTGTAGGCGATTTCCTTCCTCCGGCTGCCTTTCTTCGATTTGAAGGCACTATGGGCCGCTGGTGGCTTCTCCCCGCCGGTTGGAGGGTCATCCCCCAAGTTACATCCCGTAAAATCGGGATGATAGTCGCCAGAGAGATTGGGGCACCAATTTGGATCATATATGTTTGGGTTGTGCGGATCCATGGAGATTGTAGAGAGAGGAAGAAGATTGAAGATGGTGGAGAGGAGATGGAAGTGGAAGAATAATGAAGATGGTGGAAATGGAATAGGAAAAAAGGGGAATTTAAAGAAGAGAAAAAAAGAAAAAAAATAAATAAATTGGAAAATGCCAAAAAGACCGATTTTGAAATTTGATTTTTTTTTTTATTAAGGGCGCCTGTAGAACACGCGCCAATTTTGATGAGAGATTGGGTATACTCGACAGCTCGAGTATCCCTCGAGTAGGCGAGGCTTGCAACGCCCTACTCGATGCTCGCCCTACTCGAATAAACCCCATCGAGTAGGGCGATGCAGGTGCTCTAACTCTTTTAGTTAGGGTCAACCAACTGCATCCTATACGGTTGACCGTATGCAATACCAACCATTTTTTAATTTGGAAGGAGTTAGAGAGATAGTACAATATATAAATATATTAACTATAAAAGATTAACATGCAGCTCAAATATATACTAATAATTTGCTCAATTAACACAATCTTGAATTTCAAAGATAATCTAAAGTATACTCTTAATTAGGCGAAGGAGTGGGGGTTGGTGGATAACAGAAGGAATATATCATTATTGAGGTTAGGTAATAATATCAATAAAACCTTCTAAATGCATGTAAACACCTAACCGAACAAATATTAAAAGAATATGTAATCAAAGAAAGTGGCTATCAATTTTAATTAACCTCCTTTGCTTAGCCATTTCTAAACAAATTTCGAAATTTCATGCCATAAATAACATTATTCAACAAATTTAAACCATATTTTGCCCGATTTCAAGAAAAATAAGCTTGTTAGTTTGAAAGTTTCCCTCCATAACTAACAATTTGATATAAATATAGTGTTTAGATTATGTTTATCTATTTTCCATCTTAATTCTTTTACTTTTTCCTCCTATGAATGGTGATACTTCCTTAATAAAAAATAATTAATTTATATATTTTAAAATTAGGAAATTCTTCAATAATTAAAATGATAATAAAATTAGTGACAATATCATAATTTAAAAGGATAATTTTATGAATTCATTGCATCATATAAAATAGTTCTAATCAATAAAAATAAGTTAATTTTATAGCTGGAGACATGTCATCAAATTAATGACTAAAACCTTGACAATACATTTTTAATCCACTTAATTACCATTATTATTTAGTTACTTTTTTCACCAAAATATTCATATATATTTTCTTTCAAGTTTCTATTAATTTAGAAAGAGTTTTCACAACTTATTTTTTAAAGATATATTTTACCATTCCAAATTGTATGTCCTCTTATTTTATGGAAACTCAATATTTCCACCTTCAATCATAAGAGCATCCGTAATGGGGTTCCTTGATAACCTACTTGATAGTCTACTTGATAGTGGTTGTGTTATTGAGTAGGTAGTGCTGCATTGGGCTTCCTTGATAGCCTACTTGATAACATTAGTTTTGATTTTATGTTTTTCATTTAAATTTTATTGCATAATTTAAATAACATATTTGGAAAATAACATTAGTTAAATACGCCATTAAACATAAAATTTAAAAACACCTAAAACATAAAAAAAAATTACATAAAAATTAAAAACACCTAAAACATCATATTACGTCCTAGTCTAGACCACGACGCCTGAGCACGTCGGCGACCATGGACGCGTGCAATGCCCTTTGTGCGTCCGTCATGTGCGTCGTATCCGCGTTCAGGAGCTGCATATCGAGCTCCCTCTCCCTGATATCGTTCCTCCGCTAGTACTGGGCGGTGAATGCCCTCATCTGCTGGTCGGACCTGTTCAACCTCTCCACTATTTCCGGTGGAGGCTCCGAGCTCGTATGCGACGCTGCTGCCTTCCCTTTCCCCTTTGCAGCCTTCGCCGCCGCCTTCGCCGCCTTGTTGCCAATGGGCCGGGCAGAAGAGATCTCCTCGCCCGACGCCGAGGTGGTGAAGCCGCCCTCTTCCGTAGTCTTTGTCCTCTTGGAGGCATGCACGTCTCCAAGGAGGTACATCGACTTGAACTTGGGATTGTTCCGGAGAACTTTCCACGCGTTCCAGAAATTGAAGGAGGCCCTTTGTGGGCTTCGAGACTTGAAGAGTTTTTGGGCCTTGTCACGAAGCATATCATCCGAATGACCGGAGGGCCAATTGTTGCGCGTCTCCACCCAAATAGCTTCCCAGAGACGCACATCCGCGCTCACCCGGGACCAGTGGCCTTGAAGTTGCTTGATCTTAAGGTCGACGCCGAGGATGGGGTTCACACGTGCGCGGATCCGGCCCCAATACGCCTCTCCCTTCTGATCCGTCCCACGGATGGCGTCGTTGGTCTCCTCCGCCCAAATTTGGACGATGAGATCCGTATGCTCAGGAAGGTAAGTATGACGGATCCTTCCTTCCTTGTCGTGCTTGATTTTGGTGGCCATTTCCTTCCTCCGGCCGCCTTTCTTTGGTGTGGAGGCACTCTGCTGTGCACTGACCGGTTCCTCCTCAGGCGGGATCTTCTCCAAGTTGATTCCTCCCATATCGGGATGATAATCGGAGGAGAGATCGGGGCACCAATTTGGATCGTACAAAGGGTTGTGTGGATCCATGACGGAGAAAATTCTTGAAGAGAAATGGAGGAGAAGAAAATTGGAGAAGAAGAGGTGTGAAGAAAAATGGAGAAGTTGGGGTTTTTTAAAGAGGAGAAGAAGAAGAAAAAAAAAATGGAAACGTTCGGTCAAAGTGCGCAAATCGAGGCATTGCAGTCAAAATTCGAATTTAAATTCGAATTTATCAATTTTTCTTTTTTTTTTTTAATTAGGGCGCGTGCATTGCACGCGCCTTCCCTCTCCCCCCCTTCGAGCATACTCGAAGACTCGAGTACCTCCCCCCGCAACGCACCTACTTGAAGGCAACGCCTTCCTCGAGGAGCCACTCGAGGAAGGCGTTGCGGGTGCTCTAACTATTTTTCAATAATCAAGCCTTGACACTGTAGCACCTGTGTTGAAATAAACTTTATTCATTTATATACTTTCATTGAAAGATTGTAGCACCAGATGTTGAAATAGTATAATATACTTTCATTGAAATAAACTTTATTCATTTTTATACTTTCGTTGAAAGATTGTAGCACCTGATGTTGAAATATTATAATAAATGAGCGAGAAGTAATTATTTTTACGATCGTAACTCGTAAGTACTATAATATATTGTACTCCTTTCGTCCCACCTTCATAATCCCTTATTTCTTTTTTAAATGTTCCACAATATAGTCCACTTTTCAAATTAAATTAGTATTAAATATCTTTTTTTTTTTACCAAAGTAACCTTATTTAAATATAATCAAACATAGAATAAATAAGGGCAAAATTGAATAATTACATATATTTTGTATTTTCCAAGTACTATTTAAATTTTCCAAGCACTATTTATTACATTTTCTTAATATGTGTGAAAAAGTGAAGTGGACTATGGAGGTGGGACGGAGGGAGTACATATTTGATTTAGTTAGTAAATTATTCAGCAAGTATAATACAATGAAAATCCATCAATACACAAACACACATTTATGCATTACAACATAATTTTGATAATATAATTAATTGTTCTTAGTTAATAGATAGATTTTTATAAGTTTCTTACATTTTAATATAACAATTATAAATATGACATTATATTTATAAAATTAATTTGTTGTCATAAATTCTGCTATTAAAAAAATCCACTATTAATTGTTGATTAATCTTTTTAATGCATAAGTATAATATACTATTTATACATACTAATAATTTTCAGAAATAACTAAAATCACAAAACAGGGGCTTAATCGCTAAACATATAATTGCAAATAAAGAGAAGAGTTAAATACATAAAATTATTCAATCTCATATAATAAAAATAAAAAGTATTTACTGAGATAAAAAAGAAAAAAATAATAAAACTTTAAAATTAATCATTTTTTTGTACTCCAAGATTACATCATTGCCCTTATTTTATTCTTTTGTCAAAATTTTCACTTTCTTCTTACTCTCATATTCTCTCGCTCCTCCACTCTCAGCTCCAGCCTCTCAGCGTCCACCTTCGCCCCCCGGAAGCCAACGGAGCTATCGTCCATGTTGGTCGCAACGTTGCAAATGAAAGAATAAAAATGTGTCAACTATTCGACAAAATATCCCAATGAAAAAATTTGGAATTTGAGTGTTGATATAGCAAGTTATATGATTTTTATATATTAAGTGTTGTTTTGTTATATTCAGATTTAATATTTAAATAGCTTTATTTATTAGTAATTAAATGTGACTTAATCAGATTTGTACTGTTATTGTTTTTAAATTCACGATCAATTCACATCTCAAATATAGGTTAATTGTGAATTAATTTTTTTTAGCTAGAATTCACAACTAGAATTAATTTTGATTATGAATTCAAGTTTTAAAACTATAATTTACAATCAACCCACAAGCTGATTGTGAATTGTGGGGGCAAAATAGCGTGGTTATCTGAGTGGATAATTTTTTTCTTGCTTTCTCAATTTGAACACTTTTAAAGTTCATGCAGAAAGAGAATAAGAATCACACACACGCGCACACTTTTAAAATTACCTGACAATAATGACTTTTTGTTGATTTTTAATTTATTTTCACTATTAAATTCGAGTTTTGGACATGTGTACATATATAAATTCTAAAATAATTTTAAATTTATACTTTGAATTTAATTTATAACATTTGAAATTACAGAATTTATTGTTAATGTTTACTCTATATATAACAATTTTTTTTTATGAAAATTACAAGAGATATTTATTATATAATCAAATAAGCAATCCGCACGCAAACGGAACCTTTACACCACACAAATGGTGTATGCCTCATCTTTGAATACCTCAACTTTGCCGCTTGAGCTAGACCTCATTTACTATAACAGTATAAATTTATATGTTAGATGTTCTATAAATTTAGACGAGCTTCGTACAAGATTGGGTATATATTTAAATTTGCAAAGTTAGATGTGTTTGTATAATCCTCGAGTATCCACGAGACAATAATTCTCAAGCATTCTTATACAAGATGAAGACGAATAATAATTTTAATCGAATTCGTAATTGTTACTATTAAAATTTTATCAATATTCCATTTCATTATTTTTAATCATAAATTCGAACGTTAAGTGATTTTACGTTAAAATTCGATTGAGGTACGAAATAAATAGGAATTTCCACATCATAAAGAGCATGTATTAGCACACTTTTGCTCAATTAATTAATATTGATTAATGTCCTCCAATGACTAAAGTTAGTGGACCACTAAACCTAATTAATTTATCATTTATGAAATGTAGAAGCAACACAAGAAACGGGGCAAGAGAAAAGACTTTTATCAAACGGGGCCCACTCTTTGTCTCACGATCTTCAATATCAGCCGTTGAAGAAGTGCCATGGATTTCTTTGTGGGCACCTTCACAAATTAATTACTATACGTCGCCAATTTGCAATTTTACTTGCTATGATGACAATTGGGCACCCTCGAAATATTTATACCAACTTATGATTGTGACATAAATGTAGAAAATCATGCCGTGTAACGAATAAATTATTAATCCTCATTTTTCTGAATGGACCGTGATATTGATACAAGTAACAGAATTTTAAGGATTGCAAGGATACATAGGTGTAACCAAAAAAATATTTAAATCGATATTATTTAGTGTAATAGAGCGCCTCACATCATGTCGGAGTTTATACTCATGAAAGAAAGTAAAGCACAAGCAACTCCAAGTGAAATTATTTCACAAATAGATACATAAAAAGGAACCAAAAAATGACCTTAATCAGGATTGTTTATTAGAAAAGGCACTTTTTTCTCCCTTGCAGTAATCATAATTAGTTAATTATACACCCAGTAGAGGTATTAATTAATCACTCAAAAAAAGCAACTTAGCATAATTAAAATCAGTATGCTGTACATAATGTATTCAACTGTATTTTCCATGACTTCCACAACCTATACGAATGTGACATGAGCAGCATATTCTCTCTACTTTGATCCCATGATTCCATTTTCATAAATCAGCATAATGCTCTATGAGCAAAACTTTGCAATTACAAGATTTCGACTCTGGTTTATACTTTATACTGGGGATGGTGAGAGAAAATATTGTGGTTGTGATCTATGTAGAAGTATGCCACAAAAGGGACAGCATGGTGTCGAGGTATGCGTGTGAGCAGAAGACTCTACGAAAGACTTGAAATTGGGAGGGTACCTGGGCATGGCAAACAAAATGCTAGGCGCCAACTTTGAAGCCCGCCTCTGGCAACACATACAGTACCAGGAGGGATTAGTAGGTAGAGTCCGCAGAGTAACTGCACACCTTTGAAGCTTGTGTGTTTGATTAACTCCATTGTTGCTTATCACTCCAGAGCAAGTTGCATACTCTGTTGATTCAAATGGCACAACTGCTGAACAGAAGTAGCAGCGCTCGTGCACTTGGTTTGAGGTTTCCTCTAGTTTCCTGATAAGAAAAGAAAAGAGTGTGATATCCCAAGTAAAAGAAGTGGTAAAACTTCAATAAACAAACTCCGGAATATTAGAAAAGCAACATATTGCAAGGTGTCCAATGCCTAGCCTTGTTAAACTAGCATAAGTTTAATAACATCGACATGCAATGAGGTAGAAGGAGGTGAACGAAAAGAATGGAAAGTGGAGATGCAACAAACATTAAGAGATAAACAATTAAACTGGTGGAAATGGCATACCTCTTCTTAACCTCTCTAATTTCTGCTGCAAGGAATTTGTAATCATCCTTCACATTTTGCGAAACCCACTGCTCCATCTGTGGCAATCCATCAACCCCAACTCCAGAAAATTCTTCTGATGAGTTGGATGGTGGCCTTAAAATGGAAGAAGTACTAATACTGACAAGCCTCAACAAGAGTTCATTTTCACAGCTAAGTAGCAAGTCCATCCACAAATTTATGTGCTCCTTCTTGTCGCCACTTAAGCCTTCTAAACCTAATACATGCTCTTTGCCACTCATGCTCTCTGTTATGAATTCTTTAAGCATGACTTGCCTGCTGATAATGTTTATGAGGTGCAACTGACGGGATGAGAGCATGGGCAGAAGTTTAAGCGCTTCAGACAATAATTTACAAGAAATTTCAAACTCGGATCCTAAGCAAGATGCCAGCCATTTCAGCAGGATATGCTCTACATACTTGGGTGAAGATAGCTTGAAGGCTCGGAGAGCTGCCACAATATCCAAAATGTTCAGAAGCCTGTTGAGGTTCTCATACTGGTTCAAACACCATAGTATATTCTTTTCCCACCAAATCAGTTCTTTCTCGGGGAATCCAGGAAATGTTTCCTTTTTCATCTCTGAAGATGTAATAACAGAAGGGTCCAATTGTTGGCCTCCAACCCAAAGGAACTCAACTGAAGCTTTATGAGATCTGAAAAATTTAGGACAATATTTCTACATTACTTCATAGTATGAAAAAGGTTGAGCTGGTTCCTCACTTCAAAATATTATGTCAATATCATTCTATTGCTTTATGTAAGGGGCAGTTAACGACTACTATGTGCAGACTAAACTCCTGCATTTAGTTCTGACATGTTTTGCAGAATACAAAGAGATTTGCCACAGTACATAATAAGAAAATATTGGTAAATGCAAATACAGGGTGAACATACCACCATGTACCTTGGCGCATAAATATGCAGAAGTGCAGGTTTCTAATAACAATAGGATACCAAAAAAAAAGAAGTCTAAAAGCTCACCTTCCCTCATACATTGGATCTAATAGATCAACATCATATCTGCGAACCTGCAAACAAGAACCATAAATTTTTCAGAACAAGATTCAAGGCAGTTGAACAGCCATCCATTTTGCCCAAGGCTGATTACCTAGTAAAGCATGATCACTGTATTTCCCTATCTCATTAGCATATAGTATTATTTATAAATATTTCTTTCATTCCCAAAACTGCTCTTTACTCTCACTGCCTTACTTGGAGATACAGGCTTTTCATAATGTCAAATTCCACAACAATTGATAGAGATCATGCCATGTGAAAATGCTATGTCCTGCTGCAATAAATAAGGAGAGAAGAAAATATCATACCACAGCAACTGCCAAATTTCCAGGGGATATCGCCAGACCAAAGCAAGAGTCTAATGCATGAGCAAACTGTATTTATTGTCTAGTATTAGTTCACAAACAAAAACAATAAAGCAAGTAAACAGGAAAGGTGATCTCATACATCTGCGGAGCTCTTCAAACCAGGACTACTAGAGGGAACTGGCACTTCAGACAAAGAATCTCCGACAAAAACCCAGCTTTTCAACGAGTTGTTCTGGAATCAATAAAAATATATGCAAAGGCACTGTTAAGTTAGTTTCCTAGAGAATCACTCTCTTTTTGTTGACTTCAGCATCATAAGCCAAAGCAGCAATGATAAATAACAAGAAAAATTTGGCAAGTAAACCAATTGCAAGTAGTAATAAATCATAGATAGGATGTATGACGTAATCTCAAGCATGGAATGTTTCATCGGGGCCTTCATATGACATGCTAATCAAAATTTAACCCATGCAACACCATTTACTATTGAATATTATACCTGGCTGCAGCTGTACAAACAACGTCCATCAAAAGCCCAAGCTAAACCAGCAACCTGATGTTTATTTCAAAAAATGAATTAATTTTTGTTCAAGTGGCAAAATACTAGCAGTGGAAACTTACTGTACGGTCATGTGCATTATAACAGCCAACATTGTTAAATTTGTCAATGGATGTGTCAACGATCCACAATTCAAGGGATCCAGATGCTTTGCCAATAGCCAAAAACAATTTCCATGGTGATTGTGCAGGCACAGTAAGTGAAAGTACAGAGATCATAGAAGAATCAACAGTCACAACCTAATTACATGATAAATAACTAATATTAAGATAAGGATAAGAACCAATTCTCGATATATCATTTTTCAAGTATAAAACCAAGACACTGAGATGAAATGCTGACCTCCTTCAACAAAGACAATGAATCATTGCTAACTTCTGATGCCTTGAGTAAATTTTCACCATTTACCAGCCAGATCTTCACACTGTAGCATAAAGAGGGGGAAAAAAATCATGTCAATAATTCCTCGTGCATTTATGATAAACTTACTATGGTAGTTACTATGTAAAACTATAATTAAAACTGTTTGAATTAAAAAAAAATACATAACAGATCATCTTTTTTTTGCAAAGAGAGACTCAACAAGGCTATCCATGTAGAGGTCACATGGTGTTATTTAGATGCAATCAAACTTCTACTTATTTTAGAGGTCAGCCAACAAATGGTTATATACAAATTACGCACCTACCATCAGAACTTCCAGTAGCCAATGCAAACTGGGCTTTTGAAACATTAGACCCATATCCAACCCAACTAATTGCGGTAATCCAACTATCATGTGCCTTCACAAGGCCAACAAGTGAAACCTCACCTGAGTGCCCAGCATTACCACTAGAATAGCACTCGGGTGCACGAACTCTCCACAATGAAATTCTACCGCACTTTCCACCAACAGCAAGAATGGAGCAGCAGTTAGAAGAGCTAGAAGGAAAACCAACATCGTTCCCAGATGTCTCCAGAATTGGAGACCAAGCAACAATAAGTGACATTAGCATTTCATTGCGAGAAGCGTACTGCTGTGCAGATATTAATGGGAGACATTCTTCAGTCACTTCCTCCGAAGGCTTCCCTTCATAGAATGAGACAGGAACAATTTGCAAAGTGTTCTTCTCTCCTAAATTTCCATGGTCTCCTGTTACTATCTGATAAAAGATTTTAGGAGAAACATTAGTGTTAATGAATTTTAAGAGTAAAGGACAAAAAGATATTGAGAATGCCCAACTAGAAAATAAACAAGCAGCACAAAGTGGCTGATTCAAGGTGGATAATGAGTATATGAGAACTGTTTATAGGGAATCAGAAAGTCAATGAAGAGATCACATTACATCAGCTGCTTTTTGTCTTCTATGTTTGTGACTCTTTCTCAAAAATGTACCATAAGTACATTTATGATCTGCAGTATCTTGTCTTGGTATAACCTGAATAAGAGGAAGCAAAAATAAAATAAGGAGTAATGGTGAACGCATGGTATGCAATGAAGAAATGACCTGTATGCCATAGATGAAAGCAATAGTAACCACTCACATCAGAACCCTCTGAGGGTACAATTTGATACTCTCCGAAATTGGTGTTCTTGTAGTAATTATATAGCGCTTCAGATATGTTCACAACCTTCAGAAACCAGAGAGGTACAAAACTAAAATAAGTCAACATTTTAGAGAAAATTATCCTAGTTTTATCATATGAGCTACAGAAAATAACATTTTAGTGTTAGGGATTTCTCAAATAGTGTTGATCAAAGAGAGATTGTAAATAGAAGGTTTGCTATTTACATACCTCTACCCACTCCAGAGAACAATGTGGACGGCGATAAACCTTCACATGCCCACCAGTGGTGCAAACAGCAAGTAAACAACTGCCTCATTGAATTAGGGGGGAGGGGGGGCTCACGATGATTAGCTCTATGCATGCAGACTTAAGATGCCACAATCATAAAATCACTCAAAGATGAAACAGTTCATAGTAGTACCCAGCATTGCTAGCAAGACCTGCAGGAGACCAAGAAATCGACCGAGCACAAGGACGAGTTTCCCGCGATAAATGATAAGGAAGCAAGCACCCATTTAGCAAATCCGCACCTATGTTCAAACCAACAAAAAAACAAGAGTTAAAGAAAAATGTAAAGCTGAGACCACTAGAAACTACAATCCTTCCTACATCTATTAAAACACGATTAGACTCAGCTTAATAACTCAGCATACCTCTGCCATCATCATCAATCTTCCCAGTGGGAAAGCGCTTGCTAGATGGAACGGCAATCACACCTCGAACTTTAGGATTATGAGGATTCTAAACAAACAAATAATGCAATTGATCAGCTATTAACCAATCAACTGAAAATTGAGCGGATAAACCATGCAACAGCAAATTCAAACAGCACAAAAAGCAGCGCCACCGGAAATTGCACAACTTTACCAGAATTATAACAGCTGCGCCGCACGCCACCGCCACCAAATTTTCTTCGGACCAGATGACGGCGTTGGGGTAAACAGTCCGCAATGTGAAGACGGCAGATTGGAAGCAGGCCATAGTACAACTGAGAGTAAAACAATCGTTTTTTTTTTTTTTGTATTTATTCAATTGAACAATAACAGATTCGCGATGGCGGCAAAAAAAAAAGAGAATACTTATCACCTTTTCTTTGCTGCGGTGCGGTTTCGATCTGTGCGAGTGGTCTGCAACCTATATAAAGCGAGGCGATGGGTTTTAGTTTTCGCTGTGGGCTCAAATTTACATACACTAAAATTAAGAGGTGGTAACGTAAATATAAGATTTTAATTTTAAGACTAATTAACTGGAAGGCCCATTATTGAAAAGGCTTGATAATTAGTCTAATTGAATGTTTGCTTAACAACATTAAACACGTCCAAATACATAATTGTGTTTGGTTTCACCTCCTCCATTAATCAGTGAATTTCCTGAATTTCCTGAATTTCAAATTGATAAAGACATAAGAACCCTTTTTTCAGATATTCACGTTATCTGCTTCAAGAACCCATTTTCGCACTAAAAACTGGCACTTTGGAGGTAAAAAAATTGGTGACTTTCAAAGAGAAACCGCTGCTCTGCCATCTGCGCCGTCCGTTCTCGATCACCGGCAACTACCAATATTGAACATGTTTTGCTTCAGATACACAAAGGATCGCCCATTAGATTACTGTGTTCAACAGTAAAAAGAATTATCACTTAGCTCAGCTTAAGCTTCCACTCTTTGTTCATTCCCCCCAATAAAAACATATTTTCCGTAAATTTCTATCCGAATTAAAACAGAACACAAACGTTTCTTTGCGATCGTAGTTCAAAATACAAACAAAATCTCTGCATGTCAGCAGATAATTGAAGAAAGACAGAAGTGAGCCGAAAATACCTGGAAATCACGATTGAAAAACACAGGTATGTAATGCAAAAAGAGCACTAGATTTCGCCGCGAACTCTCAGATGAATTGTCTATAAACTATCGATTTTGCTTCAATTAAATATTGAAAACATGTGGCCAATAGGATTTTCTTATTGAGCAAGCCACCAAGAAATTTTTCAAAATTTTCAATTTTTATAGGCATACAAAACTTACTTAGTCCAATACCTTGACAATGCGTACCTCCTGAGCCGTCGCCCTCAGGCTGTACCACGTCAGGAATTCTGCCGAAAACCCGTCTCCAAGTGGCCCTGGCGCTCCAGCCAACGGATCACCTTCTTTGATGGAAAATAAAAGACTGATGCTCTACCCTATTCGAGAAGCAGATGACTGCAATGAGAATGGTGGAGTATTCTACCTAGGGATTTTTTATTTTTTTGTTTTCAAAACTTTGGATTCTTGGGGGTAGAATTGAAATCCAAAAAATTAGTCTGACTTTCGAAGCCCTCCAGATACCCAAACTGGCGCCCTTCCATGGATAATTAAGCGAGGAATTTCTGGCTTGTAACTACGGGCCTTCGGGCTCTAGCGGGCTGCCTTGTTTAATTGCAAAAACTAGCAAACACAGAAATAGCTCCAGACTAAAACCCTACCAAACTGCCAAACTGGGCTTTAAAGGACTATGCTTTATTCAAAATATATATATATATATATATATATATATATAGATTTAAAGGACTATGTCTATGTGTTAATTAATCTATATATTACTCCATATAAAAAAATAGTACTCCCTCTGTCCCACGCACTTTTACTTTAGACACAGAGATTAAGAATAAATGGTTGGATTTACTTTGGACGCAGAGATTAAGAATAAAGGGTTGGGTTGGGTGTGTAAAGTGGGTGATGATCATTGGTTTAATATATGTAGAGAAGGAAGGGAAAGGCAAGTGTGCCAATTAAAATGAGTCGGATGGAGTATAACAATAACTTTTTCCCAGCAAAATTTGTCAGTTTTTATTTGCAAAATTGTAGCCGTATTTGAATAAACGTGTTTGTTATGCTTTCTTTATCTTCTTTCACTCTTTATCTTCTTTCGAAAGAAGACGTAGATATATATGTGATTTTTTAATCAATTAAATATGTTAAATAGAGATTTCAATCAAGAAAAAACAAAGAATCAATCAAATCTAATTATTGAGGAAATAAGGAAAATAAGAAAGACCAGTAAGAAATTGAGAGATTGCAGAAAATGCTAAAAAAAAATACAATTACTGTAATCTAACAGAATAAAAAAAAAAAATCAAAGAAGACAACAAAAGGAAATGCAGATTGGAAGAAATCACATCAATTGAAACCCAAAGCCAAAAATACAGTAGAACAAAAATTCATATTTGAGTTTCACTGTTAAGAGCATCTCCAACCGAGACCAATAACCTAAAATGTAGTAGAATCTTTGCTCTAACAGGTTTTTTTTGGTGAACAGGAAAAACGCAACGCAAATTTGCATTTTTACCGTTTAGAAACGTATTCCACTTTATGACTTTTATAAAATTGCAATTTAAATCTTCATATACATATAAATTCGAAAAAAAAAGCATAAGAAGAAGATTTACAGAAGAATAAAAAGTGGATTTGCAGAAGAAAAGTAACGAGAAGAAGAAAAAAAAAACGTGAGTCAAGGCTCGGTTGAACTAGTGCGTGAGTGGATTCACACAATTAAACCTAATTTTCTATTTTATATGAACTAGTGCGTAACTGGAAATTATTTTAAATTATATGATACTCCTCCATCCTCTAAAACTAGTATGGTCTCCCGTGCGATGCACGGCGAGCATAAAAATTAAACGATATGTTTAAATAAATAAATAAAAATATTAAACAGAATTAAAATATAAACAAATGCAAGACATATTTTAAAAATAGAATAAAACAATCCACATAAATTACTCAATACTAACCTGAATTTGAAAACATAAATTTTCAACATTATAAAAATGTAATACTGATAATTATAGTTGTTAAACAACAAAAAATTATTTGATAATAAAAATTAGCGTTACATATTATAGAGTATTATGCATCATAATAAATAAATAAATATTTTCATACACAAGCATAAATAAAAAGTCATATTTGAAATTATATTTTTAATATATAAAACTAATTATTCATCTTTAAAGTAATATTAATATTAATATTAATACAAAAAAATTATTTTAAAAAGGAGTTATAAAATAAACTAATATATTTACATTCATCTTAAATTTAAAACTATGAAAACAATCTTTAATTAGATGTAAAAGTAATAAAAAAATATATTAGAAATAACTAAAATATAATTATTAAAAAAATCATAATAAATATTTTCTCTCACTCCTCTTTCCTCTTTTTTTTTTTTTTCTTTTTTTCTTTTGTCTCTCTCTTTCTCTCCTCTCAATAATTGCGTCTGAGTAGTTGTAACTTTCATTTTTTTCTCTCTCTCATCTCTTTTATAAATTGTTCTAAAAGATAATTATAATTATTAAAATTGTCATTAAATTGACCGAAAAAAAGAGCTCATTAGGATTTATGATGTTAAAGAATTAATTCTACTATGTATGTCAATTTTAAAAATAGATCTTTAAAATAACAAAATAATTACAAATGATTTTCTCGAAAATTAAAAAGAAGAAATAATTACAATTGGAAGAATTACGATGCAAAATTCTCAAACATACATGTATCCTTAATTGAATCCAAATTAAAGTACCACAAAATCAAAAACATGTGATGTTCTTTTAAAAAAACAGAGTGAACAGCTCCAAAAAAAAATACTACTAAAGAAGTAATTTCTGTTTCTTTTTTCAAGAATATATTAGGGCCAGCTAATAGCAGATAAGTAGATCCTCTTTCAGAATATAAAACAAAAAAGAAAGTGAACCAAGAAACCAATAGTTTTCTAAAGCTTCCTCTGCTTTCAACAAAAACCAAACTGAAAATTGTTTTATATATTGTTACAATCAAAGCAGTTCTACTTCTGTTGGAAAAACTATATAAGAATATGAGTATAACCGAAACTGTAAAGAACGTATAAATTAACTTGAGGAACTACCTCAAGTGATAACCATATATATATATATATATCCTTACATAACAAATAAAATCAAGATATTAGCGTTTTATCGATATCTCGTTGTAAATTGTATAAGGGTCCACTGCCAAGATGACCTACAAAAATGGGTAATAATTTTTTTAGGTGAAAGGTCATTAGTACAAAGCAAAATCACATGTCCCAAAAGTGAATTGTGTGAAGTCTTACCTCCATCAAATGACTGTAAGCATTTTTTTCACTAAACGTCGAACTCTTTTAGTTGTTTTAACTTGTATGAACTTTTCTTCTGATGTATCTCCCATTGGCTGCAAGACGGTTATTACTTCGAATTAACAATAAGTGATTCTAAGAGTAGCAATACCTCAAACAAAACGAATAATGTCTCTATGATGAGAGAGTGACTGTCGTCATCCTCAAGGTGTCTGGCCAAAGACTTGTCGGCCGTTTCAGCTACATGGAAACCGGACCTATCGATACAAATCTAAAAAAAAATCATCTGCAGAGTTTCAAAGAAAAGCACGGTTGAAAGAGCAGCCTTCAAGAACAATTTTCATAGTGTGGCTAATAATATAATCAGTTGCAAGTTCCACTCCTTTAATTTGCCTCTGGCTTCTTCCAATGCAGTACCGCATTTAACGGATTGCTCTTTCAAAGTGCAATATACTTTTCCATTGAATCTTGAGTGAGATAAAGATGGGAGTCAGGTTAATGTCATTTGTTGCACTAAAAGGTTGCAACACGTATATCATCCAAACTAAGAATACCATCAACGTGTTCATGAGTTAATATAATCTGCAGACATTATAAAATTGGCCAAGTCTAACAATTTGTTCAAGATTATATATATTAGTCAATAAAAATATAACAATATCGCTAATGGACTATTTCCCAAATGAAGTAGTGAGCCAACCTCAGGATTAACTACGTAAAAAGCAGAAGTTTGGCTCAAACTACCAAAATCCTTTCGAAACTATACCAAGTGACAAACAAATGAAAATCATTATAGATATCCATCATTTTTACAAACATTCAGAGGATGCAGTAACCATAAAATCTAAACTTCTTGTTCATAAGCTCAAAAAATAAAATAATAAAAACCTCAAAATAAATGTGAGATACCTTAAAACTCCACCAAAGTTCATAAGCTTCCCTACCAACTTCAAAACTTCACCCATAAACACACATCAAAACCCTGTATTCAGCAAAATTAAGAAATTAATCAAGAATTTAAAGAAACTCAAATAGAAAATATAAAAGAAATAGGAGATGATGATGGTAGCTTCTTTATCGATTGGCTGATAAAAGAGGGGACACTGGTGGTTGTTCTTTCTGACGGTGGCGGTCAAACAACGCTGGACTGCTACAATGGGCATCGGCGAGGTCACGACTCGACAATATCATTGATGAAATTAGATGGAAAAATGGTGTTAATGGCGGTGACATTCCTGATGCAGACGACATGTAACAATGGCGAGCGGAGAGCCGGAATATGAAGAGCAACTCCATTCTTCTTTATAAATGGATTGAGAGCAGTTGGAGAAATTGTATTGATTTCTGATAAATTGTCGTTGCTATGGAGATATTGCGAGAGAAGCGTGAGAGAGAGAGAGAAATTTTTTAAGGGAGAGAGAGAATGTTGTTACTGAGAACATGCCAGAGAAGGGAGAGAACGTGTGGGAGAGAATTTTAAGGGTGTTTTCATATATAATAAATAGATATAGATATAGATACGTGTTTAATTTTGATAGTTATCTTTTAAATTGGTTAATGTTGTGGGTTAGTGGGATGTAGTTAATTATATCTGAGTTAAAACTGCCGTTAAATAATTAAAAAGATTCTGTTAAAAATTTAACGCTTAATATTTTTCCGTTAAACTGCTTCTTTATATAATATATAGATTATGCATATCTTTTCTGTTTAGTAAGGCTCCCAAAATTACGAATACTGTTGAAAGTAGAGAGAAGAGGAGAAGAAGAGAGAATAGCGTAGAGAGCGTAAAGAGAATAAATCTGCAGGAGCGTATTATTGTGAGGATTAAATGCCTCTATTTATAGGAGATATAAAGCTAGGGTTAGGGTTTAGGGTTAAGTCATTTAATAGGGAAATATATATTTTATATATATTTACAACACTCCCCTTAAATGACTAACTCTAAAAATATGTTGTCTCATTAAAACCTCGCTAGGAAAAATTCAATGTGACAAAAACCTAGTCTAAGGAAAAAGAGTACAGCTGCTCCCCTGAAAATGATCATTGTATATATTTGAGTCGATGCATGCCGATCTTGTGTATTAGCTTTCTGAAAATCGATGTTGGTAATGTCTTTGTGCATAAGTCCACCAATTTATCGCTTGATCGAATCTTCATGTATCCTTTGAGTTGTGTGCAATTTGACTTCAAAGAAACTCCTCATTTGATGTTAGAGTCTAGATGTTCATGCCTTGTTAAAAACCTCTCCGTAAAAACCCTATGGGAAAAATTCAGTAGAGGAAAAAAGTACAAGACGTATATTTACTCATATATTACATTAGTTGTCTCGTTAAAAACCTTAACTAAGAAAACCTTGTAGGAAAAAACTTAGTAAGGGAAAATAGTACAACCATTTGGCCTTCAGGGCCATTGACCTTCAAAATCTAATTTTCGAAACTATTTAAAAGATCATGCTCCCCTCAAGATAACAATCTTGAATGTGTTCAATATAGTTTTCGAAATTAAATAAATAATCAACATCATCCATCAATTTTGAATTTCGATTTCTTTCATAACATAAACCAATTGTAATTTGCTTTGAATATAACCAATAATATGGTTAATATCATTTAAAATTCTCCTTCTTGGAGAAACATTAAATCTTGCTAGCAAGTCAACTTCGAATTGTATATCATGCATGATAAAAGTAGTGCTTCAATAGCACACAAGTAAGGAACTTCGGGTCCTAAGTAATTTCGTTGTTTTCTTTTGGTCTAGGTGAATGAATGTGATATAATTATATTCATCAAAGCCTTCTTCGGGTAGGTCGATTAATTCATATAAAATATAGATCGATTAGTTTGAAATACTTTATCGAAAAGATGCTCGATCTACAAGTCGAGACAATACTTTGTTTTAACTAAGTTTTTCAAAACTCATCTTTAGACATGAGTTAACTTCCTCATGTTTTGAGTATTCATATATGTTCTTTCTTCGGGAAGAACTTCCTTAGTTGGTTATTGACTTTCACATATATATTTATGTTTAATGGCCTATATAATAATACAACCATAACGTCCATAAATTTGGTATTTATATCAATAAGTACTGCCATAAAATGTTATATAAATAACGAAACATAATGTCATTCATAATATATTTGGGAATCTCAATCCCTTGAACTACTAACCTCGCTTAATTATTTTCATTTAGCGAGTTCGGCTCTGCCTCATTGCTTACTTCTATATTTTTAAGTGCTTCTGGCACACTAATATAATTTGTTTTGGATCCAAATAATCTTCAAGTTGAACTAACAATTTGTTGAGGCAAAAGTTGTTGTCGACAACTATAATTTTTTTTTTCTATTATACGATTCTCACGTATTCACAAAGTTCATGGAAACTTCAGTAAAACCAAACTTTCACCATTTTCAATAATATTTGGTCTAGTTGTTTCGTAATCCCAATATTAAGTTAATTTAGTGCACGTGCAAAATGTATGGATTATCGTCTTCAGGACGATCCTCTTCATGAGGTTTCAGAATGATTCGATTTCTTTATTTGATTTTGTAATCTGCGGATATTTTATCTTGGGCATCAATAGGTAGTTTACGCTTCTGGCGTCAATAAGAATTGAATCAATTTCATCCTTCGTGGACTTCAATTATTTGTGGTGCAATATGACATATATATAATATACTCATTTGGCAGTCAATAATAATTTGTTGAACTTCTAGTTCATAATGTGTGAATATAACATAATTAATCCAACGAGAAATTTACGGCATTGTACAATTCATCATTCACATATATCTCCCCCTAATGCCGAAAAATATGTTAAGTTGGATAAATCAAAGTATCAACATATGAATTGATCCTCAATTATTGGCTCTATTTATGTATTTTTCATAATGTATACATATAATTTTCATAGAGCTATGAGTGCATTTGAATGGTGATAAAATAGTTTAGTAGATGGGAAATCCTTTTCAGGAGGTATTTTAATCACTCATTAATTGTAATGTAGACAACCCAAATACTCAAGTCTTGAGTTATTTTAAAATCATTTGGGTGTATGAATTTGATATTCATCTCGATATGACTATATAATAAAATAATAGATCATGTATAATTATTCAATTATCATGGGAGAATCAATGAAGCTCTTCCGGAGCCCATACAAAAATAATATCATTTTTCAATTGTGTTACCCCCTATTCTCAATAAAAGTTCAAAAACAATTGAATTGAGATGAAGAATTGCTCTTCAAGAGCTTGTAATATTCATCATGAATATTAGTTGTGCTACTTCGGGAGCAACAATATAAATCGAATAGATAAAACAATGTAATAACTAAATGAAATACTAAATAATAAATAAATACCGAAATAATTAAATCTTAAAATAAAAATTCATTCTTAATATTTTAATATTCTTCCGGAATATTAACTTTATCTCATGTGTTCATCGGGAACATATTATATTTTATTTTTAATATGAAGAGATATCGTTGTATTATTATCAAGAACTTCAACGATTTATTTTTAATAATCTTCAAGATTATTAAGAATCATAAATTCATTCCACGATGATGAATTAATTAAATAAAGCAATCCTTCAGGGATTGTATTAACAAATCAATTTAAATGTGTTCATTGGGAACACGTTACATTTAAAATTAAGGGATATCATTGTGTTTCATTAACAACTTCGATTACCTATCTTTTAATAATCTCATGGATTATTAAGAATTATAAATTCATGTTTCTTCAGGAAACTATGAAAATATATTTATAGTTATAAAAACTATATATATATATATATATATATATATATATTAACAAAATGTATAATCAATAAAAAACACAAATAGAATTCTTAGAACTCGATCTTCATAATCGAGGGCATAAAAATGATAACATCGATGAATATATATAATCATGCCCACATATTCCCAAGAATTATTAAATCACTGAACCATTTATAAAATTTTAGATTACAACAACTTAAATCTCCTAAGCTGTTATCTTATATACAAAACTTGTGTTTGTGTTTGCAGAAGATACGCTAATGAACATATACATATTTACAACATAAATTAAAAATAAAAGGAACACAAGTTTCAATATTTCTAATTATCTCTTTTCACCAAAATTTCAGAAGTAACATATCTTGATTTAAAATTGATCTGCAACAACTCATGGAACATATGAATCAAGCCATGAATACTCACGTCATACTAGATATATTTTATCAAATACGAACAATTATTCAATATAATCAATTATAAATTACCTCGTCGGAAAGACACGATTCTTTCCTATGGCATACCTTCAATGTTTACTCAATTAGTTAGAGAGACTCGTGCTGATAACGTGTTGAAAGTAGAGAGAAGAGGAGAAGAAGAGAGAATAGCGTAGAGACCGTAAAGAGAATAAATCTGCAGGAGCGTATTATTGTGAGGATTAAATGCCTCTATTTATAGGAGATACAAAGCTAGGGTTAGGGTTTAGGGTTAATAGGGAAATATATATTTTATATATATTTGCAACAAATACCATATTTTTAGACACTATCCCACACAGTGGCGGAGCTCCCGCGCTATGCGCGCTGGATGTGATTTTAGATTCACATACGATGTGCATATATGTGTTTTATAATATTAATATTAACTAATAAAATTAAAATTTGATACAAATTTATTTAATCTTGAATTTAATTTTCAGTCATTTGGTGATGAAATAAATATTGAAAATAAAATAAAAATTAAGAAAATAATAATAATTGATAACATTTTCAAAATTATGTAAATAATTTACACAATAACCTTCTTTATTTTACTTTGAATTTAACTCATTTTCAACTTATTTTGACAAATTAACTACTAAATAATTGATCACTAACTTTATTTTTAAAATTGAATTGCTCGCAATTAGTTTTAGTGACTTATTAACTTAATGAAGAGAAAACATAATGTTAATTTGATATATATATACACACACATCTGAATTAAAGATATATGAAATGATATTAATTATATATATATATATATATATATATATATTGCGTATTTTATTTAGAACACATTTACACACGAAAAAGAAAATGATCCGTGAAAATTAAATCATAAGTTATTGTGCCTTAATTGTTGGTTGGATAAGTAAATTCATTTTTTCTTTTTTCTTTTTTGACATTGACATGTTTGAGCATTAGATAAGTGGAGTATTTATATTATATGCATGATGATATAAAATTATATCGCATTTATAGATTTGATAATAAAAATAAAATACAAATCATATGTAGATATATTACTTTTATTTGAAAAAATGTTCACATAATTCTTTTATAATCCAGTTATTTTGTAATTTCCTTTATTAAATAAATGATAATTTATAATATGATGTCTTTTGATAGTAATGTTGTTTTGTTTTATTCATATATTTTACACATTAAATTAATTTTAACTGCATATTATAGTAATCAAAATATCATACATGAATAAAGAAAGAGAAATTAATAAGAAAAAATAAGTTAAATTTCTTGAGTTTGGTTAGAGATATATAATAATTGGTTTAATTATTTCTTTTAATATGAAAAAGGAACAATGACTACCTTTAAGACACAATTTATTTACGACATATTTTTCAGTTACATAAAATTATGAGTTGTATCCTTAAAAAAGAAATGCACGGTTTTGTAGGAATAGTTGGCGGTTTTTGTTAATAATTTGATTTATAATTTTTCACTCCAATTCCAATTATATCCTTGTAATTGAATTAAATTACATTTACTTTGCTTTTTATATATATAAAGATAGTGGTGAAATGTACCTAGATATGATTGTTGTATTTTCATGCATATTCATGTTTATAATTTGAAAAAATCTTGATGATATCCTTTTCGTAGGAACAAATATGATTTTTATATTTTCATATGAATTATAGTAAACTAAATTGACTTGTGATATGAAAGTTTTCTTGCTTCATTAATATTTGCATGAAAATATTTATTGTGAAAATTAACTTGAGAAATGATAGGTACAAGAAAATGTCTGAAATAAAAATAATCTAATAATTTTTTGGGTTAAGTATCAATTTCACCCTTAACGTGGAGGCCCTTATTACGTTTAACACCCTATGGGCATGGGTGTGTCAACTAAGCCTCTGAAGTACCTAATTTCCTCCAATTAAGCCCTCCGTCTTAAGGGAAAGTTAACACCGTTAACTATTTTTATTTTTTTATTTTGTTGGTGGTGGGGCCCACACCTTCTTCTTCACCAAACTCGCCGGAAACCCAATTGATGGAAAAGGAGCAACTGCCTGTTGCCACCACCCTCGTCTCTCCCCTATAACACTCTCCATCTCCCTCTCCCGGCGACACACAGACCCTAGCCCCACTTCCAGACCTCCCTCTATTTCTGGCGACCATGCCCTCTTTCCGCCCTCTGTCAGCGGGAACCACCACCCCTCCTTCTCCCTCTAATTTCTCCGCCCACTTCCCTTCTCCGCGATAGCAGCCGCCAGCTACCACCGCTGCCGCCTCATCTCCCTCTGACTTTTCTCTCCCTCGTCTCTCTGTTCCCTCTCCCTTTCGTCCCTCACAGAACACACACTCAACACTCTTCTCTCTCACCTCCTTGGCAACAACGAGAATGCTGTCGCCTCCCACTCTTCCGTCGACACACGGACGAGCCAACCACTGCTCGTGAATCAAGCGGCGCCGCCGCACGTAAACCCTAGCCCCAAATCGCGGCCTTTTCTCCTTCAATTTCTGTCGAACGCACGGTCGGGAGAGGCGCTGTTGCCGAGCTCCCAGACTCTCCCTCTCTTTAAAACTGACGACAACGCATCTATAGGTTGCACCTCCGCCTCGGATCTCGCCCTCCGCCAACCTGAAAACAAGATACTTGGGAGACCTCAAAACAAGATACTCAGCTCACCGACCCGCCGCAAATATTAATGGTGGGTCCCACCGAATAAAAATAATAAGAATAAGAAACGGAGTTAAGTAGGTGTTAGGGCAAAGGGCTTAATTGAAATTAAGTACTTCAGGGGCTTAGTTGACACACCTCTGCCCATAGGGTGCTAAATGTAATAAAGGCCTCCACGTTAGGGGCTTATTTGATACTTAACCCTATTTTTTTTAAAAGGTAAATATTATTGTGTCAATAGGGAAAATTGTCCACTTATTAAGTGTAAAATTAAAAATGCCCACTTCTTATAAACACTTGATCTTATGCCCAAATCAAAGTGAAGAGTCGAAATTACCCTTGGATGTTGATGGTTTTACATCATTAATTTTTTGTGTAAAGTCTTACATTTTTCTGACACAAGTACAAATGTGTAAGAAAAAATTATATGTCATCGGAAAAGTAGGTTGTCACTCGGGCGACAACCTACTTAGTGAGGTTGTCGATCGGGCGACAATCTAATTTTTTGGTCGTCAACCTATTTTTTTTTTTGTAACAAATTAAAAAATTTAAATAAAAAAAGTAGGTTGTCGGTCTGAAAAGTAAGTTGCCGCCCGAGTGGCAACCTCACTAAGTAGGTCAGCCTGGGTGGCAACCTACTTTTCCGACAATTAACTATTTTTGTCTCATACAAGTACATTGATTGTGACATTAAAGATAATTTAGTTAATTTGGGCATAAACACAATTGTTTTATAAAAGTGGGCATTTTTCATTACAATTTAATAAAAGTGGGCATTTTAAATTTTTGCTCAATATTATTTGTGTAAATAATGATATTATGGCAATTTTACATAATTTAAACATAAAAAATTATAAAATATATCATTGACCTGTGCATTACACGGAAGGGCGTACTAGTTGTGGTTGATAAAAAAAAGTAAAATTCATATCGAGCATAAGTTCATTAAGTAAAAATCATTATATATACCAACATGTAATTCGTCGGAAAAAAAAAATAATTTATAATTAGAGACTATAAAAATTAATTCATGTTCATGTAAGAGTCTATCCATCTGAAATCATTGATTATGATAGAATACGACAATAACTTCATCTTAAGCCTGCTAGTAAAACCCATTAGCTGATACATATATTTTGTAAATATTTTAAGAATTTATTAATTCAGTTCTCTAAGAAAAAATCAAACACTAAAAAAGGAGACATTAATGTCTACTGAAAGCATTTTAAGAATGTGAAAGTTATTTTAGAGCAAATTTATAGATAGCTTGAAATTCGTTGAAATCTGTGAGGCAGTCTAATGGAATTAAGCTCGAACTAAATGTTGGCCAAACAAGCTTGGCGCATTCTTCAAAATCCTCATTCTTTGTTGTCTCGGTCTCTCAAAGGTCGCTATTTTCCGCAATCGGATATTAATTCTCCTTGCTAGAAATGCCCACAACCCATCTTTTACATGGAAAAGCATTCTAGTGGGATGTGATCTTCTCGTGGAAGGTATTGCATGAAAAGTGGGAAGAGGTGATAGAATTCGTATTGGTAGAGATGCATGGCTTCCGGATTGTAATGGGAATTTTAAGGTGGCTGAGGTTCAAGAGCAATGGAAAGATTCAAAGCTTAATTCTTTCTTCTCCATGGATGATTATACGTGGGATAGTGACAAACTTCAGGGCATTTTACCAGCTAATGAACTCGGCAAACAACACTCTCATATGAAACCGATGGATTCTAGACCGGATACTCCCTTCTGGCCGTCTGGAAAGTTTGGTTCTTTTACGGTGAAATCTGGGTACTTACTTGCTTGCTCTTTACGTCAACGCAATGAGGCTTCTCCCTCTCGATTGGAGAATCCACTGTGGAATTGGATTTGGGGTCTTGAGGTAGTCCCAAAGGTCAAGCTGTTTTTGTGGAAATGTCTCTCGGGAGCTCTCCCAACTTCTCAAGCTCTGGTGGTACGTTCTATTGACATGGATCCGATTTGTCGCAGATGTGGAGCCTCTGAGGAAACTGTAGAGCATGCTCTTAGAGATTGCCCATGGGTCTCTTTTTTTTGGGAAAGTTCGGTTCTTAGAATCCAGCCAATACCGCCAGATGGTTTGTTCTCTTTGGAGGAATGGTTTGAAAGAATACGTCAGAATCCTCATAAAGAAGTTCACCAATCTTTTGCTTCTCTGCTGTGGTCTTTGTGGTACGCTCGAAATTTGCTGGTTTTTCAGGGAAAGGTTTTATCTCACGAAGATTGTGTTGGGGTGGCGCAGCGAGCTATCTGGACTAGGAGGGTGTGTTTGGGGTCGGCTGCTGCTAAACCTGCGACTTTGACGTGCAACCAAGATGTGCAGCTCAAGATCTCTTGCGATGCTGCTTTGGATGGAGTTGCAGGGATGGGGTTTGGGGCTGTTATTTCTAATAGAGACGGTGAGATTGAGGGTTGTAGTTACGGCCATAGACAAGGAGTTTTTTCTGCTTTGGAAGGGGAAGCAATTGTTGTGTTGGAAGGTCTTTTATTGTGCAAGGAGCGTGGAATTTCGAGTGCTATTATTGAGACGGATTGTCAACCTTTGTTCTGGCGTCTGTCTAGAAGAGATACGGATTTATCCTATGTTGGAGACACCCTTTCTGAGATTTTTAAGGTGGCTGCGTTGATGAGAGATTGCGAGTTCAGCTGGACTCCACGTGAAGGGAACGAGATTGCTGATCGTCTTGCTAAGTTTAGTCTTTCTTTTCGTTGTTCTGCTGTTTTTTCTTCCTTTTTGCCAGCTGATGTAAACTTTTCTGTTTCGTGAGTTATGTGATGCGTTTTGTTCTAAAAAAAAATTATAAAATTTAGAAAATCAATTTAATTTTGAGATTTCTTTTAGATAAACAATTCTAAGTGTGAGTTTTTGGTTTCATTGAAATTTGTGAAACTATTGAGTCTAATGTGATTAAGCTCGAAATAAAAATTACTTATAAAGTCATTCAATCAATTAAATATGCATGGATTATTGGTTTGGAATATAGAAGCATTATTTATATAGGTTTTCATTTGGCGAGATCTCATAAAAAAACAATTTGGAATGTGATATGAAAAAAGTTAATGCTTAAAAAAGCAGAAATAAATAAAAAAAATATAGGAAAAAAAAGAAGAAAAAGTTGAAAAGACAAAGAACAGAAGAATATTAAGAAAATGTCAAAAAAAAGTAAAAAAATAAAATAAAATTGATGCATTTAGTGAGTTTTGAACATAGGTAATTGAAAATAATGCTTAATCATTACACCACAACCTTCTTTTTCTATTTATTTAGATAAATAATTACTTTACATTTTTCAATCAATTTATAACCCGTGAACCGTGTCTAACCCGCCCCGGCCAATCTCTTAGGTGAGAACAATCTCACCCAAGACCAACTCAAAAAAAAAAAATTAATTATACATATAATCAATATCTAAATCAAAATATAGTTTCATTCTATAAAAAAAAAAGAATCAAAATATAGTTTCATATGAGATCCTCTATCCCATTTTTGATGTCTCGTTCTAATTCTCATTTTCTTTTCTTTTAAAAAATTTATGTTTTTTCATTTCAATTCAATAATTATACAATGTTTTAGTATCTTTAAGATTATTAATTAGGATTCAGAAATTTAATTAATATTTATAATTATTTTGAAAAATTTTAGATTAAGAATTAATTTTAAAATATTTATAATTCAACATGTGAGTAATACTTTTAGTTTAATAATTTTTTATGAAAATATGAAATTAACAGCGAACACCACTAGCTATGGAACGGCCCATTCGAGTTCGCTGGATGCTAAAAATAGGGCACGTATCCACCTCTGAAAAATAAAACTGTTTATTCTAATAAAAGATATATTTAAAATATTTATTACATCCCAAATCAAACACGAATAAGGTTTCCTTTCGACTTCGATTGGTAAGTTACAGACTTTTCCAAACTTCCCTCCTATTTTTTCCTCCCTTATAAATGCTCTTCTCCCCAACGCTTTCAATCACACAATTTTGGGAGCAAAAAGCAATCGATAAATCACCCCCAAAATCTTGATCCGTAGGAATTGAAGCAGAGATGCAGACGTGGATGTGGTTTTGCACGCCATTGGAAGTGGTGATGGCAGATCAACTCGCCTCCAAACTTGGCTTCTTTAAGTCTCCGCCACCTACGACTACTATCAAGGGCAAATATGTCAATTCCTCTGCATCGCTACCCAAGGAATCGCCGGAGCTCCGACCGCTAAGAATCGCGCCGGAGCTTGACGGAATTCACTGTTTCGAGACGATTGTGCCTTCAAAGTAGTCGTTTTTTTTTTCTTTTTCTTTTTCGTATCCTTCAAAGGATTGTTATGGCATTGGTTCAAACTTGAAAGAATTGTGAATTGTTTTGAGTTTGCGTGGAGTTCTTTTTTTAACTTCAGTTTTCGTGTCTTTCACAGAATTCAAGTGGTTAAGAGTTTATTAAGAGGAAACATATATGGGTAATTAATTTACACCACATCCACATGCAATATTAGGTTGAAGGAAAAAGCTGGATGATGCACGTAAGTTTTCTTTATAGCAAAAATATATATGGATGCACTATATATTAATTATAAATCAGACAATTAATTACATCATCGAAGACCACATGGCAAAAGAACTCCACGAGCGAATTCATGAGCTTCATTATTTAAATATATATTTGAGGCCTTAGTAAATCATATGCTACCGTAGTAACTGATGAATCTATACATATATAAAAGCTGGTCCATCTAGCCAAAAAAATTTTCCGCTCTTTTACTCCATCTACTTTTGGAAAGTTGATTTATATTTAGAAAGTTCACTAATTCATAGGATGATATATATAGTTGCGGGGCCCACTTGCTACAATCTATACAGTGCTCTTTTATATCATGCAATTTATAATTTTGTGAAAAATATCTTTTATTTTTGTGAATTTATATTTTTTTAGATAAATTTATATAAATATCCAATATTTAAAATTCAAAGTCACCAATATTTTTCAGTGTGAGTTTATATAAATTTTGAAATATATATATATATATATATATATATATATATATATATATATTGTGAATTTAAATATCCAATATTTAAAATTTAAAATCACCAATAGTAAATTTATGAATTTATACTTAGAATTTATATTTTTTTTGAAAATATCCTTTTCTTGTGAATTTATATATTTTTAGATAAATTTATATTGAAATATCCAATATAAATTTATTGTTTTGTGAAAAATTATCAATTTCAATTAAATCTTTTGTGAAAAACATCCAATATTTAAATTCATAATATAAATACATATAAATTGCATGGGATCTTGTAGTCATTTGCAAAAGTGGATATTATTTTTCATTTACACGCAATTTTTTACTATAGATTGTTTTTCAATTCAAGAGAATAAAAAATTATTTACGAACTCTGGCAATATCTCGTATTAATTCTTACGGATTTACACGCTAAACAAAGGGATTGGTATGCATGATCAATGTGATTTTTTGTATGATCTTACTGTGTAGTCAATTGTGTATGGTACTGTGTAGTCAACTGTGTAAATTACTGTGTCCCCTACTGTGTATGTCTCGTATAGCTGTTTGATTCGTTTATACAATTGACGTGCATATGGATACACTAAAACAATAATAAGTATACATCAGTAAATTTGATTATTCCGATAAACAATTACAAGTATGAATTTTGCATCACCTATTAATAATTAGGCTATTACCTATGTCTCCACTAATATATTGAAGATATTTCTTGAAACAATATAATTCTTTCAGATACTTACAACTTCAAATAATCGTTAATTATTGATTTGTTAGAACATGAAATATAATTAAGTGGTACAATTACAACTTCCAACATATTGATTAACATGGTCTAAGGTGTGCATTGAATATTTCATCAAAAATTCTTTTTTATAAAGAACTCTAAAGGTTGGTGTTCTTAGTTACACAGTTGACTATACGGTCATGTGACATCTACACAGTTAGTTACACGGTCATGTGACATCTACAAAGTTAATTCATCTTAATTCTAAGTTATATAATATGAGAATCATACTTTAAAATAAGATTAGTGGGAATGCAAGTGGGATTTTGAAACCGAAATAAGATTAGTGCAAATGCAATTGGAGTTTATGAAATCAACACTACAAGAAAATGAGGCTCGAACGATCGAAATTTCGGTCGTTAAAACCCAAAAATCGGTCGTTAATATTTTTAACGACCGATTTAACGACCGTTTTTTTCGGTCGTTGTTTGCATCGTCGCCCGAGTTTTAACGACCGTTTTTTTGGTCGTTAAATTTAACGACCGATTTTTTATTTTTAACGACCGAAATTTCGGTCGTTAAAAAGAGAAAAAAAAAATAAAAATAAAAGAATTATTTTTTTTATTTTTTTAAAATAACGACCGAAATTTTATTTTTAACGACCGAAAATTCGGTCGTTAAAAATTAATAAAAAAAAATATTTTTTTTTTCGAAAAATATATATATATATTTTTTTATATCTTTGTATCCCACAAGTATTTTTAGTGTATTTCTAATGTATTTTGACCTTAATTGCATACCATTTGACGAACTTCCCAGTAGGTCACCCATCTTACTTGTGCACTAAGTCAAGCACGCTTAACCTTGAAGTTCCTTTCAAGTAGTCACCAATAGAGAACACTCGTATTATTGATATATATAGTACCTATTAATTCATTTAAACTCTAATTCAATATAAAATATCATTAATCATTCATAACCTTATAATATGTCGAGATAATAACTAAGATTTGTGGTGTCGGCGAAACATTGACGATAAATATACGATCGAATTTAAAATAATAAAAAATTAATATTATCGTAATTAAAAAAAGAAAAGAAAATATGAGTATGAAAAATAACAATCAAATATACAACAAAATCAATATTAAATCAAATAATCAATATTAATAAAATTAATATTTGAAAAATAATTTTATTATTTTAAAATAATAAAATTATTACTCCCTCCGTCCCAATAAAAGTGGCCACTTTCTTTTGGACACGGAGATTAAGAAGGGGATTGTTATGTTTTAATTGAGTGTGACCCACCAAAATTAGTGAGTAATTTTTAGAAAGTGGCCTACAATTGTTGACCAAATTAGTGAGTAATTTTGACATTTTTAGAAAGTGGCCTACAATTGTTGACCAAATTAGTGAGTAATTGTTTACTTAATTAAAGTAAACTTTTGCCATTTTTAGAAAGTAGCCACTTTTAATGGGACACCCAAAAAGGAAATGTGGCCACTTTTATTGGGACGGAGGGAGTAATATTTTGAAAATAATGAATCTAATAATTTAGAAAATCTAATAAGTCTAATAATTTATTATAATAAGTCTAATAATTTATTATTATTTGCAAATAATATCACATTTTTATTAATAATCAATATTATCTATTTTTATAGAATAATATTATGAAAATAACAATCATTTTCAAAATATTCTCTATAATTTGAAAATAATAATTAAATAGAAAATTAATAAAAAATAATTAGATATTTATATATATATATATTTATATATAATCAAAAAATAAAAATAAATAAAAATAAAAATGAAATTTAAAATTTTTAAAATTGAAAAAATAAAATTAACGACTGATTATTCGGTCGTTAATAAGTAAAATATATAAATAAAAAAATTAAAATAAATAAAAAATAAATAAAAATAATTTTAACGACCGAAAAATTCGGTCTTTAAAAAAAATAATTAAAAAAATTATTTTTTTATTTAAAAAATATTTAAAAAATAAAAAAATTAAAAAAAATTAAAAAAAATTAAAAAATAATATTAACGACCGAATAATTCGGTCATTAAAAAAAATTATTTTTTTTTTAAAAAAATTATTTTTTAATTAAAAATAATAATAAAATATATATTAACGACCGAATTTTCGGTCGTTAAAATTAAAAAAAATAATTAAAATATAAAAAAATAATTTTTACGACCGAAAATTCGGTCGTTAAGAAAAATTAAATATTAAAATATTAAAAAAATAATTAGCGACCGAATTTTCGGTCGTTAAAAAATAAAAATAAATAAAAAATAAAATCGGTCGTTAAACGGTCGTAAATCGGTCTCTAAGGCCGCAAAATTAACGACCGAAAATTTTGGTCGTTAATTTCGGTCGTTAAACGCGTGTTTTCTTGTAGTGCAAAGTTCGATTATTGGGAAATCAATTGAAGATTATTAAATTATAGTAAAGATTAGTTGGAGATCAATTGAGGGTTTTGAAATCGAAGTAAGATTAGTGGGAAATCAATTGGGGATTATGAAATCGAAGTAAGATTAGTGCAAATATAATTGTGTGTGCAATCGTGTATGGTACTGTGTAGTCAACTATGTAAGTTATTGTGCCCTACCGTGTATGTCTCGTATAGTTGTTTTGATTCGTTTAAACAATTGACGTGCATAGATACCTTAAAACAATTATAAGTATACACCACTAAAATTGATGCAACTGATAAACAATTACAAGTATGAATTTTGCATCTGATAAACAATTACAATGGGATTTTTTGTATGATCTTCACAGCTAAATAGACGATGAAGAAGCCTTATCTCAAGGTATGCATGACGTCAAATTTGTGGGAGAGAGATAGAGATAGAGAGTGTGATAGAGTGAAATGTGTAATTTGACAACATTCCTTATATATCTCAAAAAATGTAGCAACTTTTTATTATATCAAACCGAAATCAACTACATTGTCAAAGCATCTCATTTAATATAATATAATAAATATATAAGTTTCATATATATCTCCCATGAAATGTGCATCCCCATGGCCTATATAAACTAACTTTTCGTGTTAAACTTTTACTTAGACTCCCTTCTCATTTTGATATTCATCATTTCTCTAATCACAAGCATGCCGACCATGTGGTCTTTAGTAAAAAACTTGCAACCAAATAATGTCAGATCTACAATTAAAATGAGACTTGCGCGTGCATACAACCGCTCATCTCAAAGCACCAACAATGTTATCAGCTATGAGTGTATTTTTCATGATCGTGAGGTAAAAATTCTCTATTCACTAAACTATTACGTATTTAAGCATTTTTGCAACATTATTATGTTTTTCTAATTTAGTTGTTTTTTTAATATAGGGTGACTGCATCCATGCTACACTTGATCACACGTTGATCCCCAAGTTCAAACATACTCCCTCCGTCCCAATATTCAAGTCCCGTATTCCTTTTTGGGGCGTCCCATGTAACAAGTCCCCTTTCCTTTTTGGCATGAATTAGGGGATGATTAGTTGAGTTAATTAAGTGTTAATAATTTCCCTTTAAACTTAAATGAAAACCCTAAAAACCAACCCATCACAATTCTCGCCTAAATCTGCCACTCTCTCTTTCCTCTCGTCTCTCTGACTGCGCCGCCCTCCTACAAGGGGAAAATTTTGGCCTTCGTCTTCCTCTGTGCCTCTCCGTTCTTACAGCCGCCGTGCCTTCCGTTCTGAAATCCGCCGTGATGAAGCCTCCCTTCGGTTGGAAGGAATATCTGAGCGGAGAGGTGGTTCCGGACTCCGAAGATTCTTGCTCTTCCTGGGGTGATCCGCCGCCGGTATACTTCCCTTTCTCCATGTCGGAGACGTCGCCGCCGTCACCCGAGGAGAATGGTCTCGGCGAGTCAGATTGCGAAGAGATTAGAGACGACGCGGCAGATCGGCGCTCGCCCCCTCCTTTCCGACCTCCGATCTTTCGACGCCCTTGCCCCGCAAGGATGAAATCGTACGTTTCTCACTCAATACCTTTGTGTGGTACTACATCGTCTGAAATTGAGGGAGATCTTGACCTCTTTTGTTATGAATCTTGGGGAAATGATTTTCTGAGCGAGGCAAACCCTAGCTTCGAGGAATTGGAGGAATTGGAGGCGAGTTCGGATGAATTGGCGATGAAATCAGTTGAACCAATTCAGTCTTGGCACACTGCATCCAACGCCCACCTTAAACTGCTCGCCATTTTTTACCCAATGATGTTTCGGGTGAGATCTTCCATTTTGCCTTTGTTATGTGACTGTTGTCTCTGGGTTAATTGATTGCATGCAAGAGTACTAGGGCTGTGTTGGTGTTGTCAATGCTGAAATGATGAAATAATGCACATACAAATTTAATTAAGGCCATCTATGATTTCTTTATTGCTATGAGATGTTGGGTATGGCTGTTGTAGCTTTGTATTGGTGTTGATGGCTATTGTGTGATCTGTATTTGGTGGCTTCGGCTGTTGTTTCTATGTATGTGGGCTGATTGCCACTTGATGTTCTGTTTTTGGGTGGTGGTGGATGTTGTTGCTCTGTATGTGGGCTGATTGCCACTTCTTGCTCTGTCTGTGGGCTGATTGCCACTTGCTGTTCTGTTCTTGGGTGGTGGTTTCTGTTGTTGCTCTGTGGTTGATGGTTCAAACTGTTCTTGTTCTGTTCTTGGTTGGTGGTTGCTGTTGTTGCTCACTAAATCATGCTTTCAATGGTTCTGCAACTTGTTTTGTTGCCCACTACTTCATATGTAGTGATGGTAGCTAGGCAAGAGGGCGAACTAAAGCATTCACCATTACTAAATCATTTACCATGTGTGTGTACATATTTCCAAAAACAAAAAAACACACTACCAGCCCTACTATAGGTTGCTGTACACATTTACAAAACCACAAAAAAAGAGACTTGAGTACCTTGTCATTAGTCAAGTAACATTAGGGCATTGAACTGTGATTCAATGCCATCTAATGTTGCTTCATGAATTTCCAATCTCTGTTTAAGTTCTTCAATGCCTTCAACTTCACCTTTTTCTTCCAAATGTGCTATGCTTTCACTCACAAGTTGTTGTGGAACATCCAAACATAGTGGCAGCCTATCTTGTCTAATCAACGAGCCTTTCTTCATATGGGGTAATTTGTAGCAATTCTGCCCCTTCACCTTCAAAGTCTCTAGCATACAACCTTGTAAGCTTAAAAAAACACAATTCAAAGTCATAGGGTCTAGTTCTTCAAAAGAAGATACCACTGCTTTTACTAAATCATCCACATTGAAGCATGCAATCTCCTGTAGTAGGCTTTGAATTGCCCTAAACCAACCAAGGTCATTGATATTGGTGTCGGGTGAGTTTGGAGGTTGATGAATTATGTTGATATTGAAACCATCACTTGATGCAACCTCTCTAAACTCTAAGTCATCATTTCTAATGTGTGGTCTTGCATTATCTTGTTGTATAAAGATATCCTTGCTGTAAAAGGAGGGCCACTTGGCCTTGATGGCAGGTACAAGCTGCCACAATTTATCATTCATACATCAGTACATATTTCAAGTAAATAAACTGAACTGGATTGCATACTAAGAGTATTACCTGCTTGATGAACCCCTCTCTAACAACATCCTTTGTGATGCTCTCTATTGACTTTTGCTCTAGAGTTCCTGCCACTCTGTTTTTACTTGATCTCTTGGCTGCCACCATCTCTGTATATGGGAAGATGCCTATCTTCCCATCAAACAACACACTACCATCTTGAGCAAACAATGGCCTGCACACTGCGCACGAAAACATCACCTTTTGGATGAACTTTTTGTTTTTGCAAGCTCTATGTGGCTCAGCCTCTGCTGGAGTTAAGTACCACCTTTGAGAACTTTTGGTTATGTAAAACCATTTCTCATCAATATGTATAGTGTTATGCATGGTCTTGAACCTCAATACATCTTGCTGCCGGTCATACTCCATTGCCTCGAGGCAAAACCTCATCCTTAACAGCTTATTTGCTGCTGTAAGGTCAGGTTTTATTGCATTAGTGTGTGCTTTGATCAGCCCTTGATCTACCCAACGCCCAACAGTACTCTTGCTGCAGTTTATGCCTTTTGCTAGCCTTCTAATTGTTGATCGCTTTGTTAACTCTATACTTGCAATTAGTTCTAGGTCTATGTGCACCCTTCTTCTCCTTGGCCTACATATCTTCTTACTCTGTGAACTTATGCACTGACCTTGCTGTTGTTGATGTTTTGCTTCAGCCCAAATGCGAGAAATGGTCTTCCGGCAGACATGGAACTTCTCCTCCATAGCTTTCATCTTGCCTCTTGGTGGCTTCCCATTCTTGCACTCTAAAAGCAAGGTTTGAAGAATTGAAGTTCTTTCTTGTGTTGTCAAATCCTTCCTCCTCATTCTCTTTTTTTTTTGGCTCATTTATTGCAAGGAAGAATGTAATGCAATAAATGAAGCAGCAATTGTATTTGTACAGCCTCTGCCGCCTTTTTTTTGGCGATGGACAGTAATCTATGAAATTGGTTTTGGTTAAATTTGTGTACTGCAAGTTCTATTTGTTGGCGCCTCTTTTAAACTCATTTAATTAATCAAGTTAAATTGGTGTAAAAGGTGCCTTTTTGGTTAAATTGGTCTACTGCCACAATTTCTCATTTTCGGCAGATTAAAGTCAAACAATTAATCAACTTAATTAATTAATGAATAAATAAGTTTTAAAATTATTCCAGATTTTAATTTATTTTTTAAAGGCAATTAGTTAAAGAAATTAGTTAGTGTATAAATAACATTAAATATTTCTTCAGTCGCTTTCTGAGACGGTTCCTTGGAGATTCAAGCCTCGGTGGCAGCTTGCTCTCTCCAAACTCCATTCTTTCACGTGGCGCATTTCTCACATTTTTCGTGAGGGCAACAGATCGGCGGATTTTTTAGCTTCTCAAGCTTCGGAGGAGGGTTTTTGGCCTCATGCCATTGCTGGTTTAAATGATTTTGTCAAGGAGGATGTTTCTATTCCCTATTTTTCTCGTTTCGCTTGATTTTTTGGTTTTTTTCTCTTCGTTCTGGATCGGTTGTGAGCCGGGAGGCCTAAGGGTAATGGTTCGGCCGGAATCCTTGAGATCTCCTAACTCAGCTCTGTCAACCTTGGTCCTTGACGAGTACTCTTTTTCCTCAGCTATTATGAGGTTTTAACGAGGCTCGGCCCTTAGTCTGCAGCTTTGTGCTTTCAAGGGTTTTTGGTTCTCCATTGTTGTTTCTTTTCTTTTTAATAAAATCTTATTTCAGCAAATAACATTAAATATTACACTAAACATGTGGGGTCATTTACTTTTACATCCACTTTAACTCTCCTAAATACCCGTGCCCAAAAGAAAGGGGACTTGATTAACGGGACGGAGGGAGTATCTTGAAAGAAGACAGTGTTCATGCCATAAAAAAATTTGGTGATGCATGATCCCAACAAAAAGTATAAAACAACGACAAATGTCTACTATATTAAATTTATTAATAGTAATCATATAGTTGAAATTTATGAAGAAGGTTTTCCACGCCAACTATTTAACTTTAAAAGTTTTGAAGAAGTTGCCTCCATTGATATTATCAATGACAATATGCTATTTGGTAATGTGTTTATTTCATTATTTCCTTATACATGCATATTCAATTGATAATCTCAAAATTCATATTTTTATAAACTCAACATTTTGATATATCTACATTATTGGTATGCATTTATATATGTAGATGTAATTGATGTGGTTTATCACAAAGTAGTCAAAACTGTACTTTGCAATGATGGAAGACAAGTTGAAGGGGTCTGAAATCTTGATATGTAATGAAGACAAAATAGAATGTTCGTCTACTACAAATGTTGTATATAAAGAAGTTTTCCAAAATTTATAATAATAAGATGAGAAGTTTCCAATTGTATTTTCATGTATTATTATTTTTACATTGATTTTAATGTAATTAAAAATGATAGTCTTAAATATATTTTAGTAGTAATATAATTGGTATAACAATTGTATAATAAAATATTTTTAAAACTCATTTATTTTAGAGATTATACAAAAATATATTTGAGAATGTTATAATAAAATAGTAAAGTGAAGATGGTGCTGGTGGGCAGCCCATTAAACAGCAAGGTGGGCACCTCAGTAGTGTGGGCAGCAGAGCCAGACCCCACGTTGTCGAACTTCTTCTCCAGAATACAGCGAGTTTCAGAGGAACCCATAGTACCTGCACATAGACGATGTGAGTAAAATCCAGATAACAAATGAGTCGATCCTCCTTTAATGTTCGAAATCGAAACTTCCCGAGGTAAGAAATCGCGAACACCGGCGCGGAGGCCGTTAAAAATTCCCCCTCAGAATATCTCTATACACTGGGAAATAAACCCAGGGCATAGATTGAAATAACAGAGTACGAATGACATAGATGTCCCCTTTGTACGCATATTATCAGCAGAGCCACATTAAGAAGAAACTCGAAGACCGATACAAACACAGTAACAACCAAGAAATCCGTTAGCGAAATGCGTTAGGCATGGTAGAAAATGAGGATTGTGCGAGGAAACACGAAAATCATACCCCATAAATATCACGAACGTGTACTAAAATAACCATGAAACCCAAAAACAGCAGAATCAACATTTCAGCCGATCAGACTGTTAGGAACACATGTTAGACATGCTGCAAAGCGAAGATTATACGAAAAAACATGAAAATCACCCATAATCGTCACGCTTATACGTAAAACACCCGTAAATCAACAGCAAAAACCCAAGATAACGAAAACAGAATGTTAATCAACATATATATCACCGGTGCAAAACGTTAGATCCGTAATGAAAACAGGCATTAAGTGAAAAATCGGCATAGCCGCACACAATTATCGAACTGATCCGTAAGATAATAAAAAATAATCACAGATCTCCCAATTTACGGCCTCCACCACCTTTCCCCATGCACAAAAAACGCAATTAAACACAGATTTCCCAGATCGGCAAGTAGATCAGCATAAAAACATGAAAATCGAGCTAGAAAGGCTTGGGCATTCCAAACAACGATGCAACCGGGACTTGCGCATGAAAATCCGGTCGGCGATTCCAGATCTGCATGCGCGGGGGTGGAATTCTCACATCTTAGCTCATGTTTCCCACAGACGGCGCCAGCTGGTGAAACATAAGAGGGTGGATATCTAACTAATCGGTGAGTTGAGAATAGATCGTGAGTTATACCTAGTTACGATTGATCGGAGAAGATAAAGGAAGTAATCGGAATGCTAGAACGAGAGAAAAGCTGCTGTTGTATTGAATATGAAAAATAGCGTAAGTTACAAAGGAGCACGTATGCTGATATTTATAGATTACATATAGGGGGTAAAATAGTAAAATCAGCACTGGATAATGCGCCTTGCGTGGTCGGGGGGCATAATCGTAAAATCGCCTTCACGCGGGATATTTCCCCGCGTCTCTGGTGATTCCTCTGGTGAAGGCCATTCCTCTGACGAGAGCGGCTTTCTCTGGCGAAGGTGGTCCCTCTGATAAAGGTGATTACTCTGGCGAATATGATTCCTCTGGCGAATATGATTCCTCTGACGAGTGTGATTCCTCTGGCGAATATGATTCCTCCGGCGAGTGTGATTCCTCCGGCGAGTATGATTCCTCCGGCGAGTATGATTCCTCTGGCGAGTATGATTCCTCTGGCGATAATGATTCCTCTGGCGAGAATGATTCCTCTGGCGAGTATGATTCATCTGGCGAGAACCATCTCGATGCTCCCCGTGATTCCCTTGGTAATGTCATTCCTCTATTCCGCATATATTACTCCTCATCAAACATATGTATAATCCCGTGCATCGCACGGGTAAAACACTAGTAACTTTATAAATGCTAATCACGTATGTTTGAGTACACTACTAAATTTAATCATATATATGCTATCGTAGTAAATGATGAATAATTTTGTAATTGATGGTTCTTCTGATTATTTTTTTGAAGTCAGAAAATTATTGATAAAAATGGTACAAGTGTACTCGAACTCTTACACAACGATGCAAACTAACTCCCCCAAGTCAAAATAAACACTACATTAATTTGATCGGACACCTACAGAAAAATCTGTCGATAAAGTCCAAAATTATGTCAGTAATAAGAGGCACCGACAGACTTAAGATGACCTTTATCCGACGTCAAAATAAATGTCAGTAAAGTATTTATCGACGGATTTTTTGTCCGTCGACAATCACTGTGGCTTTTGTGCAATTTATTTTAAAAGAGGGGATAATTTTGAATATTCTAGATGTAGTACCCCGTTTCCTCGAGTTAAGTTTAGAATAATTTTGAACTTAGATTTAAGATGATTCACGTCGGATTGAGAAAAAGAATTTATTTTAATTCCAACAAAAATAATTTACAAAAGTTTCTCTGAAAACTCAAGCTATATTAAATTCTTGTGCATTGCATATTATTTAAATATGAGTATGTGAAATATTTTACATATAATTAGTATTGAAGGTGAAAGCTCATTCAGCCCACAAATTAAACCCATTTGAGCCCATGTGAAATGAGTGTAGTATGGGTAGCAGAGCTGGGATGCCAGAGCTGGAATACCAGAGCAGAGTTGAGAGGGGCAGAGTAGAGCCGGGTAGCAAAGCTGGGATGCCAGAGCTGGTAGAGCAGAGCTGAGAGACTAGAGCAGAGTATAGTGAGCATAGTAGAGCATAGTAAAACAGAGCAGAGAAAGGGGAGAGAGGCGGCGATCTCGCAGTGGGCTGCCTTTTGTTTTTATTATTTTGGGCTTGTGCATATTTTAAGTAAACACTTATATGCTTGAGTATGAAATGAGTCATGCATTGCATCATGATTTAATTGGTTATTTATAATTCCAATTACAAAAGAAAGTCGAGTAAGAATATTATTGGTGTTCTTAACTCAAGAGAATTGTTTTCAATTATTTATCCATTAAATTTTGAAAACCCGGCTAAGTGAATCATAGAATGTCAACCACTTTACCGTGACTTGAGTTTCGATTTAAGAGACCTATTAAGAATAGATTTCTTGTAGGCCTTGAACATCAGGAGGATTAGCACTGCTATTCCGATTCAGAGATAAGGTTAAACAACAGGCTTTGCCTAAACAGGTGGGCTTACTTTCCAAATGTATAAAGTATGGTTGAGTTATTAAGCTCTAAATGTTTCAATGAAATGCAAATTATTTATTCAATGAAATGCAAACTGTTTATCCAATAAAATGTTTATGTGCACTCTCCTCTGTTTAAGGCTCGCCACAACGAATCAATTGAGGTTCTCTTATGACCTAACACGTTATTTGAGAATTGTGTACACTCGTTAGCTGACCTGGTAGGTTGATCTCCATCGGGCACTAACTAAGAGGCGTTATAAGGGTGCTTGTTGGATGTGTTTCGAAGCATGTAAAGTAAGGGCTTGCTTGGGTAGCGTCCCGAGGTCAAAGTAAACTTGTTTGAGTTACGCCCTCAGTTCAAGTAAATGGGAGAAATTGATCCGACAGTGGCTAGAGGTCCGGGATCACTGCGAGTAACATAAATGAGTGTGACAAATGCGCACAATTAAATATATACCTTTAAGAAATGTTTTAACATGCTTAAAAGTTATTTCTCTTTAAAACCTTCTATGTCATGTCAGTATGATTGGATAAACTGCTCTTCAGATTTATGAAATGTTTCAAAAGTTGCAGCACACTAAGTACATTAGTACTTAGCCCAAATATCTTCAAATGTTTTTCAGGTTAATGGCTGGTGCTGACGGGGCGAGCTGAGGTTAGGGTTCAACTCCGTGTTTTGACTTCCGTTGTAGAACTAGCCAGTATCTGTCTTTTGTTTCCTTAACTTAAGACCTTTATGCTACGACTCTAGACGACATCTTTTGTTGAGTCGAGACTATTAATTTGCAAGTATTTCATTCTCTAAATGTTGGTTATTTGAAGTATGAAACTAAACTTGTGATCCTGAAGTTATTATATTTGTTGATTGATTTGTATCACTTGAATACCTGTCTTTCTTCATCCAAAGGGGCTAAGCCCGATTGTTATCCCTTTTATTCGGATTTCACAAGATTTTTCCCTTGTTCATTTTAAATGATGAGTCATACCCCAGTTATAGTTATTGTTTCAAGAATTGGGGTGTGCCACTAGAATTTTAACGGAGTCAAATTTGAACGACAACTAAAGTTCATGTATTTTATTGAATTTTTCTATGTTCCTGTTAAAAATGGATTCTTACCAAAGTTTGTGTATTTACGTACAATTATCCCATTAAATTACCACTACCCAAGATATCTAGAATTTGGATTATCAACAATCCTCACCGTGATTAGTCAAAGCAGTGCATAATAAAATCGTGTATGCACAATATTATTAATATAAATGAAGAAATAACAATTTTTGAGATCCCGTTCTAAATCATGTAAGCTAATTAGATTTTATCTCACTGTGAATCCATTTCAATGTTGAAATCTCACAAGTATCTATAATTAGTTAAGACAAGTTAAATTAACAACTTAGATACTTTAGTCCTTACACATAGATTTCCCAAATCTATTACTTATTTCTTTTTACTCAAATTATCCATGTGATCTTCTACAATCGTCGACCACCACATGATCTATAAGGTAGAACACTGGACTATTTGCAGTATAATTTAACGAATAAATTAAATAGCAAAACCATATGACAAATTAGTGATTTCTTACAAATAGAGAAATATGAAGCCTGCTTTGCAGTATACAAACTCTAACAATCTCTCACTTATACTCAAAATATGCTCACAAACAGGAAAATAAGGTATTTCAGTATGCAAGTAGCTTTAGCTAAATCATGCTTTGCAGTATACAACTCTAACATTTTTCTTCTCATTCATGAAAAACTTATTTATGTTCAACTCAACTTATTTATTTGTAAAAGTTATATACAAGTCATCAAATTCATTGAGGGCATAAGTGTAAAACTTACTACCAAATTACACATATTTTATAGAACTAAAAGAAAAAGAAAATGCTACTCCCTTCGTTCACAAAGACTATATAATATTGGGTGTGGCATGAATTTTAATAAAATAGTTAGTGGATATATATTTATTGGATGAAGAACCCCACCATTAGAAATGAGTGGTTAAGTGTGGGCCATTGGTGATGTTTTGGTAAATAAGAAGTATTTGTATGGTTGAAATATAAGGAGAGAGTGTGGGACCATGTCATAAAAATGGAATGCACGTCAAATAAAGTAATTGTTGTATACTCTTCGGGAACATATGATGTATCTAATTGTAAAATATTGAAAGGTTGTAGTGAGGATAAATTGTGTGATTCTCAATACTAATTTCCAATTCTTGCATTCTTAATCAAATTACAAGGAAAATGAAAAACAAAATTGATTAAATTACTGTTTTTTTTTAGGTAATTATTGATTGATTCATGAAACAGATTCAATACTCAATATAACAAAACGAGAAACAAAAGAAAGAAGATTTTGTTACAGAAGACGTCGCCCAGTTGCCTCCAGTGCCTCGGCCCTCCGGCCTCCTCCTTAGCCGCCGCCCGGCCCGTCCCTGAACCCGTTGCAGCCTTCCCCTTCAGGTTTGCTTGTTGCCTCAGTTTTTAGGGCTCGAAATTTATATTCGAATTGAAATTGAATTTTATGTGCTGCTTAAATTTTCCTTTGATATGAGTGAATGTAGTTACTGTATTGTTTTGAGTGAGAGAATTAGAAAATCAGTTTTTATTTAGTTTAGACAGGAAGATGGAGAATCGAAGAGGGCAGCCTTTGGTATGCTGCCAAGTTTTTTAAAATTATTTAATTCGGTTATCCGAAATACCGATGGCTTGGATTTTGGTTCGAACTTCTAAAACCCCAGGCCCAATCCTCCCTTGGATTCTGCCACCGCTGCTCTCCTTTCCTTTTCTCATCAATTCAAGTGTTCCTTCTGAAATTGGGGCGTCACATTAACTTCTATTCAAATTTTCGTTTTTTCATCTTCTCTTCAATCAACAAGAAAAAGTAAAAGCAGATTCAAGAAAAGGTATTTATGGAAGAATATTTTGCTTCACATTTCTTTTTTATGGTGAAGATATTGAATGAATTTTGTTGGTTTGATGGTTGAAATCCATATTTATGAGTAAAATTGTTGTCAAAATCACGTTTGTTAAATTCTGAAAACAGAAACTGTCAATTTTTTTTGCGGGGAAAATATTAACGTCAGATAACTGTGTTTTCATATATAGATTTTGCGTTTTTCCTAAGATATATCTACTGCAGCTATAGAAACTTGTAACCTTGTTATTCCCCATCTATTTATTATTTTTTAATGTGCAATTAATTTGGTTGAGTTTGTTTCTTGTATTTTGTTGGACTGAAGATCTTGCTCTTACAATATTTATTTTGCAGTTAGGAGAAAGTTCTGAAATTGCAATGAAGGGGAAAGAAACGAAGAGGGGGTCCTCATCCACTAATTTGGATTCCCACGAACCCAGAATGGACATCAAGTCCATTCTGAAAGATATTGAATTTTTGGGTAAGATAAAGTCTTCATATTTACTACTATACTCTAATTTGTTGGATTTTTGGTATTAAGCATGCAAATTAATTGGATTTGGAGCTATTGTTATAGGAATAAAATTGTTGACGTGTCACTTCAATCCTAGACTTGGGCTTAGATATCTGTCTATCTGCTATAATTTATGTTTTATGGAAGCATCTGATAGCAATGGATACCAGTGAACTTTTGAAAATCTTCTATTTTGATATTACCTTTGGATATTTGATCTTATTCCTTGCTGGGATATATGTGTTAATGTTTTGAAATTTCTCTCTGAACAATGAAGGCAAATGAATTCGATATCTTTTTTGAATGAATCCGTTCACAGGTTGTATTCAACCAAATTTGCCACATGAGGATTTAAGGAATACTAATTTCATTGCCTTTTGTTGTTGGCGGTGTAGAATACTGCGAATAAGGTTGAAATAATTGGATCAGTTTGATATTTTAGTTGAAGATCACTAACATGTAACTTTTTCATGATTTTATTGCACCCATGTCTAGAATTGCTCCTTCCTCTTACTGTGAACTCTTTCTTTTGTGTGTGTAAAGAGTGACATTTATTTATTGGATGCGGCGACTATGTGCAATGTATCAGATGTGGCTACTACAACATCTTGGAATGTGCTTAATTTTTTGTCAATTCAGGATCCTCACACATGACATGGAAACAGAAAAAGGACTTGGAGAATAAGAAGGTAGTGTCACTTGGTGGAAAGGTGAGTTCGTCTACACCCTACTATCGTAGGACATGTTGAGCTCTCCAGTGCTTTGTATGAACTCTATGTTTCCTGTAAACAGCCTCCAAAGAAACAGAGGCTACCTCTTAGTGTTGCAAGAGTTGCAATGAAGAATCAAAAGGGAAGAGAAGGAAAAATGCTTCAAGAGGTTACTTAACATTCCCAGCTTTTCTTTCAATTACTCTAAAACTGTATGTTGATAGAGATTAGAAATGACGTGCAAATATTTGGTCTATACAGAGAGCTATACTCGGAAGGTTTGGAGCCTACAGTAGCAGTAGTTCGAAGAAGGTGGCAGAGAGGCGGCCAGCAGAGGACAGAATTTTGAAGTCGATTCAAGGCAATTTCAGAAAAGGGGTTCTCAACGTCGGACATCTGTTACAACCCTCAGCCCCTGAAGCATCTAACGACAAGGGCAGACACCCTACCGGTAAAGGGAAGAAGAAGAAGAAAGACAACGGCAAAAAAAGTCATGGCAAGAGAAAGGGTGGTGGTGGTAAGAAGCGTCACTAGGAATATCTCAAATTTACCCTTTTGAATCCTTCTTCGGCTCGCTCAAGTAAGCTTGTGGAACATATACATTAATGGCCTGTAGCTCGGATATGTTTTGCTGCTCAATATAATGAAATTTTGTGCTGCTAATTTGTTATTCTCTTTTGATGTATATGTATATAGTTTCAGCTTATTAGTTGTTTGCATGAATTGAATGCTCAAAATTGCACAAGTCTAACACATGCTATCTATTTAGCAAGAAGGGAATTTGCTAAGGAACCGAACATCATTTACAAAGGGTCACATAATTTTCTGCACCTTACAATGCTTGGTGATAGAAAAATGCACCAAAACTCTCTACACAAACTCAGTATAAACAAGAAACCTGCTGCAACTTATTTCAAGTTCTCTTTAGCATCAAATAGTCAACATATATGAGCTTCTGTTGCATCTCAAAACACCTTCTCAAGCAAAAACTCTCATTTCAATCTCGCTCAACTCGCAGCCGACTCAACCACCACGGGCTCCAGTTTCTCTGTTTCGCCGTTTTGCTTAGGGATGATAAGGCCGTAGCCCCCGGCTTTCCGTTTGTAGACTATGTTGATCTCACCTGCAAGATAACACGCACTAGCATCAGCCACTGCGAAGAGCCTTGGCACATAAAGATGAAACGACACGAAATGTAACTAAACGAGCTTACCAGTTTCTTCATTGCGAAAGCCATAGAAGTCATGATCAAGGTTTTCCAGCTGCTCGACTGCCTCACTAACAGTCAGTGGTGGCATATCAAAGTACTTCGTGCGAACAATCTATACATAGAGAGAGATCGCTACGTTAACACGAATCTAATGCACACAAAATCACACAACAATGTGGATAAAAAAAAGCATTAAAAAGGACAATGAGATGATGAATGGTATACAAGGGGAAAGACAACCTCATTAATTGCGTTTTCTTCCTCTTCGCCTTCTACACTCGGAGTTTCCACTGCATCCACCTCAGCTGCCTCCTCAGGTACGGCCTCAATATCCTCAGCAACCATGAGTGCACCGGGGTCCCTAACCTTGAGCCTGTTGAAGCCCTTCATATGGCGGCCATGGTCCGAGTCTTTCTCCTTGATCTTCCTCAACTTTCTTTGGATGATAGAAGACACCATGTCTATGCTCCCATAAAGCGACTCTGCATCCTCTTCTGCTCGAACCACCCCATGTTTCTTCGTGAACAAAGTAACCTACATTGTAACAACTCCTTTAGGTAACAAACATGAGTCGTGTAGGCCAAACACAACGCGGTAGTAAGACACACCTCACATCTTCGCACTTTTGCGCCTTTCCCTACCTCCCCACCGCGGATGGACAACCTGACATCGACTTCCCTTACTAAATGGCTATGCTTTTGAACTGCCTTACCTAACTTCTCTTCCACATAGCTCTTCACCGAGGGAGTCAACTGCATTTGTAATCCATAATTTGGCAGAGTGAGAGAGCCGTTGATCAATAATTAAACATTGTCCCTTTTTTTGTGTTCTTACTCAAAGGTATGATGAAAATCAGCACATCTTAAATGCCTAACTTCTCTTTGCAAACACCAATCTACTTACCTCATCAAACTCTTCAATATGAGAAATGAGAACTAACTACATATTGAATACTAATTCAAGCTCTATCACTTAAGCAACACATGGTCATTTCTTTGTATGTTTCAGACATTCAAGCTCTACAATTGAGAAAGATCAACCACATTCCATAAAAAAAAATGTGAAAATCAGTTTCATTTATAAATAAATCACTACTCCAAAAACAAAATCAAGAACCCACTGGCCCACATGTACCTCACAATTCAACCAAAATTATTAAAATACAAGAAAAGAAATAAAAATGGCAGGAGGAAGAAAAGGGTACCTCCAAGTTTTTGCCTTGGAGAATTAACTTCACAGAAGAGAGAGGGCCATCCCACGACATTTTGATCCCAAACGATCTGTGACCGCCATTTCTGACAAGGAGCATTTCGTGGGAGCCCAGAAAATTGGATTTTTGAGAAGGAAATGAAAGCGGGTGAGAATTATAGGAGCAGCTAAACGATGAAGAAGAAGAAGACGAAGTGGAGCAGGAAACATGGTGCTGATGAGTGAAGCTCTTCTGTATAGTTGGAGCTGCCAGTAGCGTAGCCATCTTTTTTCTTAATACTTTGGGATTTGAGTTTCGTTGATGATTGTTCTTGATTCTTGAAGATGAGAGAGAGATGGATTGAATTGAATTACTAATTACTAGTAATATTATCCAAATTGGAGTGATGGGTGACACGTGAGTACATTATATTTTGGCTTGTAGTAAAATGGGCCTAATATTTAAGGCCCACTCTGCATCTGGAATGGATAAGCCTGGTGTTGTATGTATGTCCAATTTAGAATCATGCCCATTGACCGTATGCTATAGATATTATTCAATGGTAGATCAACCCCTTTTATTTCCCAACTTTTTCAAAACCACAAACATAATTCATATTTGGGCCATGAGTCATATTCATATAAATATTATTCTCAACACAAATAATTTATATTAAACCACCATGAAAAGATTGGATTTTATAAGTGAATATTTGAAAATTTGAATGATCCTTATGTGCCCCTAATTTTTTTTGAGAGTGGACTGTGAGAATTGGACCTTAAACCGCTGTATCAACACGGAGTATCTTTCATTTTTTGAATGTCCGATTTTCTTGCATTAAGAACAAGGGAAACTAGCATAGTATTTGCAATTATCAACGACTTACTTTATCAACTAAACATATATTGGTGTGTGTGTTGGCCTAACGGTAGGAGGTTAATACTCAAGATCTGAGGTTGTAGGTTCGAGTCTTCCGTCGCACGGTCTTTGAATTCTTTTATTTACTTATGTAATTTATTAAAAAAAACTAAACGTATATTTGTAATTTTTTTTATTTTCGTCTGTCCATAAAATATCTTTTTATTCTTGTTTTGGACATAACTTCATTAACTATCACAAAATACAAACTACTAATTTTAAAATTGTGTCGACTTCACCGAGTAAGATGTTTCGTAGATGAAGGGAGTATTATATTAGGAAATATGAAATTCAAAATTCGAGTAGCAAAAAAATTGTTCCGCGCTAGTGATTAGAGTTCTTAGCCATACGATAAATCGCAAGTCTTAGATACTACAGTGAAGCAAATGAAGCTAGCTTCAAGTATTGATTGAATAACTTGAATGCAAAAGGGCGATACTTATTCATTGTTGTTACACACAATAATAGCAAATCTACAATATAAACATTGTGGAAAATAGTAGGTTTTTATTTATTTAAGGGAGGAGGAACTACGAATTTCTTAATGTCTATGACTATATCAAATAAATATGCAACCATAAATTACACTCCAGATGCGGTATGTTTCAATTGTTTTAACAAAAATTATTTTCCCAACATATATATATCGTATCTTATATTTTCCTATAGAATTAATGCCTTAAATAAATGTTAGTAAACGAGGAGTATTTAGGTACACTATATATATATATATATATATTGTAGTAGTATTGAATTAAGCATGCATATAAAGTTGTTTGTTATCCATTTTGTGACGTGTATTCTCTTCTTATCTCTTTTGCAACTTGAAGTTTGGTGTACGTTAAGTCATCACAAATATCAGCAATTTGAAATTTCGTACGATGAAATATCACAGCGTTTCCTAAACAAAAATAAAAACAAAAATGATGGAATAATAGGTAGACCGTGATTGCACAGTGCAAAACAAGTTGAGAAATAAATCTGTGTGTGTGAGAGAGAGAGAGAGGCGGCTATGTCGGAAAATCTAGGAGAGATTCATGCACAATTCTGGGCCTCAGAACTAGTATGCTCTAAAATTTGAACCACATATGAAAACAAGTATCTTTGAAGATATTTATTCTTACAATCTACATCTCACTTGTAATTGGTTGCCACATTTATCAATTTATAAGTCATTTTTTCTTGTGCATCGTGTGGTTGAGATGTTACGATATCATGTCAAATTATTACTACTTTAGACAATAAGTACAATATTTGGATCCAACTGGCAATTGTAGGGATTTTTTTTAGTTGGACAATATAGGGATTTTTAGTCCGCCATTTGTGCAGGTTTTTGTTTTTAAATCTGACAAATATGAGAAAATACTTATTTAATTTGGAAGTAATTAGACTATAAATCTATTTTAGTATATAAATATAAATCCTAAGTAATATGATGAATTCGATCTAGGAGCATGAATTTATTCACTCATAATTTACATCTTAAAATAAATTTTTACTTAACATAACCCAAACTTATTTAATTATATCTAAATGAAATTTGGATAACTAGTACTTTCTCCATCCAATTTTATTAGGCCATCTTACCTTATTTGAATGTCTCTTTTCAATAGGTCAATATATAAAATGAAAATTCAATACATGCCAAACACTCTATAATTAATTATTTACACCATATACTATGGTAGCCCACAAATAATTATTCTTCTCTCACCCACAATTACTTATCTCTCTCCTACTTGTTTTGACAAATATATTCGATAAAAGTTTATTATCTATCACCTATTTTATTCTAAAATATTTATTTTGCAACATTCATGTCCAAACTTTGAGATTTATTTAAACAGGATAGAGGAAGTATTATATAATACTCCCCCTGTGTCAACTTTTAGTATCCATATTTCTCTTCTAATTCGTCCCACATTTTGATATTTATTTCTATTTTAAGTAATTTTTAGTAAAAATAGTTGAGATTCTTACTTCATTGTAATCAATTTAACATTTTTTTAAATGTGAGATTCTTATTTCATTTATAACATATTTAATTATTTTATTAAAACTCGTCTCATTCTCAAATAGATATTAAAAATTGAGGTGTGAAGAGTATAAGTGAATATGAGGCCCAAAGTATCAAAAGTTATCTATTTGTTAGGAAGAAGTATTTTAGAGGGATATTTTAGACTATCAAGTTATAAAGTCATATTGGGCCCTCATCGGCGCTGCTCGATCTAACAAACTCTGGCCTAGAATGCGCAGAAGAAAAACTAAGAAAAATGTTGTAAAGTTGTGCATAAATATTAATTTGCACGATTTAATATTTATTATTAAATATAATAAGAATCTTGAAAGATACCAAGAGCATCAAATTTGTGCCACGTTCCACTTCTTGATCCCACCATTGGGGTTGACATAGGACTCCCTAAATCAATACATTTATTCCAACTTCCCATTTGTCAAGTCATCATTATCCTCCCTTAAAAAATAAAATAAAAGAAAATAAGAAATTAGAGAAGTGAAGATAAGCATTTGGACAACTCCAAAGCCACAAATGAGAGACATCAAAGGTTGAAACCACGTGTCCATTTCTTATCCATCAAACCCCAAAATATCTTCTCTGTGGGGCCCACGCTGACAACTTGTGCACCGTGCATAAAATATCTCGAAAAAGTAATATTTTATTCTAATTGGAATTAGATATTGACCATTGGCCCCATGTTCTCTTTTAATTTGTACCACCAACCAAATTTTGAGTGAGGGAAAAATAAACAAAACAATAAAATAAAGAATTGTGAAAACCAATAGCACCTTACTTTTTGATTGGGGAGGACGTGGCGATTTTGGGCCATTCATTATAGTATCCCTAGATATTTTCTGTCACTTTCTTTTATTGCATGTCTAAACTAGTTACCAAGTTTTAGCAGTAACTCAATTGCCCCATGAAATTCTCATAATTATATAAATGCCCCCAAAAGTTGTGCATACAAATTCTTTAACATACAAAAGTTAAAATTGTTGATCATTCTTTGTACTCCATCGTTCATCACTATTTATACATTCACTATTTATTAGTACATGTCATATTTATTTTCAAAATAATTTATACTTTCAGCGTAAAGCGTAAGCGTGTATAATAAATAAGTCAATTTTTTTTTTAAAATTATCCAAAATTATTATTTATAAAGTACATTATGGACATTTAAAACGTAAGCGTTTGCAAAATTTGAACATATAGCCAATTCCATCATTCGTGGTTCAGAAAAATTACACTACATATCAAAACATTACTAATAAATTGGTTTTAAAAAAATTGGAGTATGTTGCAATGGTCAACTTTAGGGTGTTAATTGTAATTTTCATGAACTATGTTGTAAACCACAAAATATAAAAAAAATATCTAAATGCTCCATGTAATGGGGTTGACATGCAAAATTTGACAAGAAATGTGAGCCATCAGATACGAGGCGGTTAAACCAATGGAAAGGCCACCACACCACAGGATCAAAATTCAAGAAATGGGGTCTCCAATTTCAGATATTTTGAGTTAAAAATAATATTCTTTTACAAAAGCTTTGAGTAAACAACTTGTGAAGCAAAATTTCCAAGATTCCAACTTCCACAGAGTTATCGCTCTGAATTCTCAAAATTCAGAAGATTGAAATCCAGAAAGAAAGGGGAAATGGGAGAAGTTGTGATGAGCAGTGAAAATGAAATGGAAATGGAGATGGCAAGAGTGGGTGAAAAGGGCAGCAAGAATATGAATGTTGCAGCTGAAGGCGGCGCCGCCGCAGCAGCGCCGGCCGTGGAGGGGAGTTGTGAGGCAGTGAGGTGGGAGAGGTTCCTCCCAAAAATGGTGGTGAGGGTGCTCTTGGTAGAGGCTGATGATTCCACTAGGCAGATTATTTCTGCACTTCTCAGGAAATGCAGCTACAGAGGTTGGTTTTTTGAGTGAGGATTATTGCTGTAAATTTCGTGATTTTGGATTTACAGTCTTTTTTTTTTTAAGAGTGAAAAAGTTTGAATTTTGATGTCTGGGATTTGAAGAATGTGACTGTTTATGGCTGATGGGATTTTTTGAATGGTTTTGCGGTCCAAGATTGAATTTAGTGACTGTTAATTGTTAAATGTGTGATTACGCAGCTGATCAGCTGGATTTTGGATTTTAATATAAATATATTAAAATTGAATCTTTTTTGGTTTATGATTTTCTTCAGTTTTGGGTTTTACTTCCCTTAATCATCACTAATTAATGTAGTGTTGGCTTATATGGAGAAAAAATGGTGATTTGTTTTGGAGATTTTTATTTTATTTTTATGTGTATGAAAAAATCTCGCTAGTTGGTTTCAGTTCATCGATCCTGAAATTTTGTGAGTAAATCTTTTGATTATTGGCTGTATTATGAGTTAATAATGTATTAACTTGCTAGAATTATGATATTAAGAGTTGCAAGTTGGGAGATTTCAGGTTTAGCTGCAATAAAAATGAGACCTTTTGATTGAGAACTGCAATTTGAAACAATTGTTTTTAAAATTCAATCTCAACCACTTCCCAAGTTTTGGCAAATCTCTGGGGTGTTGGAAATTTGCCTAATGGCTTGATTTGCAAAAAATTGTTTAAAATTGCAAGTTTCGTCAAACATTGTGATTTTTTTTAAGTGCAGTGAAGACAATTTTCTTTCATATACTAGACTTGGTTTTCTTGTCATTTGACAGTTTGGTACATCTATGTGTTCTCAATTTATAGGATGTAGAATTTCCACATGTATTTCCTAGTATTTCTCTGACTCATAATAGCAACTATGGTTAGAAGCAGTTTTTTGTGACAGTAAATAAGTGTGTGTGGTTGATTGTTATTGTTTCAAACTAAACTCTGGTTTATCTGAAGCAGTTGCTGCAGTTAGTGATGGATTAAAAGCTTGGGAGGTTCTGAAAGCAAGACCCCATAACATAGACCTCATTTTGACCGAAGTCGATTTGCCATCAATCTCTGGATATGCTCTTCTCACTCTAATCATGGAGCACGACGTCTGCAAAAACATTCCAGTGATAAGTACGTTTCACTTGAAGACCTCTCGATATTCCTTACAAATTGCTTGATATGTTGCTCATGGTTTCTAACATCATTTTGTTGGTGTTGGCAGTGATGTCTTCACAAGACTCGGTTAGTACAGTCTACAAGTGCATGCTGAGAGGTGCAACGGACTTTCTTGTCAAGCCCGTCAGGAAAAACGAGCTCAGGAACTTGTGGCAGCATGTCTGGAGGAAACAAGCTGTAAGTTGGTCCAATCCATGCTTCTCTCTCCAAGAATGTGTTGTTCTGCTTCTTTGGCTCTTACCAAAAACTGATCTTGTTTCTGTTGTATGATGCCAGTCGAGCACTGCTGCTGGACCCGGACCTCCTGATGAGAGCGTAGCTCAAGAGAAGGACGAAGCCACTGCTGAGAACAATGCTACGAGCAACCATTCTAGTGGTTACATGTCGTGCATCCAGCGAAACAAAGAGGGCATCGAGAAAGGAATTGATGCTCAGAGTTCATGCACAAAACCAGGATCGGAGATTGAAGAAGAAGACATTGAACACGTTCACGACCCCTCAAAACCAGAAAGCGTTAAGTGCCTCTCAGATGGCGTTAGTACTCCCGGACAGGAGGAATGCCATCAACAAAATAGTAAGAAACGGGCACGTGATAGTGAGACCCAAGGTAATTTTCTGTCAGATTTACCACTCTTTCTTCTATCAATTCGCCTCCGTGGGTGGTGCCAAATGCTCACAGTTTCGCGTCTCTGCCATTTTGCTATGTAGGATTGCAAGAGGTGGCCAAATCGGATGCTGATTATGCAGCGACACAAGAAGACAAGGGTTGTGATCATAATGAGGAACAGACAGAATATTTCTTAAGAGAGGCCATTGATTTGATTGGAAATTTTGATAATCACCTCAAAGGCAGTCTTGGGACTTCTGCTTTGATTACTAGTGCAAGCAAGTTCGACATTTCGCCTATGTTGGATCTGTCTTTGAGGAGAACTCACCATGTGAGTCAAGTAAATGATGAAAGGCCTAGGTTAAACCACTCTGATGCTTCTGCGTTTTCTAGGTGAGTTAACGCCCTCCGTTTTCTCCTCCATTGATCATTGTTTCTTGAATGTAGTGATCTGATGAAGAAACAACACTTTTGCAGATATGTGAACAAGCCATTGCAGCTCAGTCCCAGCACTTGTAATCAACAGAAGGACCATGAAATGAGCTCGGAGAAACAACCCTCAAATCACATCTCCGATTATAGTTCTGACACACGCGGTCCAACACTGAACTCACCTCGTATGCCTGCTTCTGCTGCTGTGCAAGCAGGATGGCCTGAATTCACATTTTCCTACTCTCAAAATCGAGACATATCTCACCCGATCCCTGTTAGAGGCGTAGGATTTGGAAATGTGCCGAGGTCTCCACCACTGCCTAGTCAAGGTGCAACTTACCACTCAGAACCCTTCCCACAGTCGAATCCTTTCTATCAGTCGGACCATCAGCCCTCGAGTTCTCAGCAACTCCACAGCCCTGCAGACCACAGAAACAGCAACTCGGTAGATCAGACAGAAAACAAACAGGGCAACAAAACGGAAGAGTTGGAGGATCAGGGCCTCATTTCACATGGAACGAATCAGAGTGCTAATAGCAGCTTCTGCAATGGCAACATGAGCCATCATCACAGTCAAGTTTCTGGATGCAATGGCACCATCAACGGAGGAGGCAGTGGTCATGAAGAGAGCTTCCATCTTCACGATGGACCCTCTCACCGAGCCATGCAAAGAGAGGCTGCCCTAACCAAATTCCGCCAGAAGAGGAAAGACAGATGCTTTGAGAAGAAGGTACATTGTC